>NC_136062.1:184371014-184523933 GCF_964261635.1 Lissotriton helveticus
CTAAACCCTAAAAAATACCCTTCCACTCAATACCCCAAACCCACCTGTAAATACTAAAACTACCTTCACCACCCAATACCCATACCCAACCCTAAACCCTAAAAAGTACCCCTACCACCCAATAGCCCTACCCAGTTTAAACCTTAAACTCACCCTTTTAAAAAAAAAAAAGAAGCGCAGACTCCTGCACTTCTTTACTAATCGGCTACAGGGTGGGCCAGGTCCCGGGAGCATTTGGAAAATTAAGGAGGGGGACGCACATGCCCCCTCTGCTGGGGCGTATATATGCACAGCACCACCACCTCCATGAGGCATGTACATTGTTAAAAGGGGGGCCTCTCAGACCCCACAGACCCTAGGGACACCACCTCCCTGGGCCACTTAAAAAACATTAATTGGGGGGCCTTGTGGATCACCACTGGTGTTGTTTTATTTGTATTGGGAGGGGCCCCAGGGACCCCCCTGGGCCCTAGGGACCACCACCTTCCCGGGCCAAATTAATTAAGAAAACAATGGGAGGGAGACCACGCAGCCCATCCTCCTGGGCAGTTCTCGGCCCCGGGGGCTTCCACCGCAAAAGGACAGGCCCTACAACAACGGAGGAAGGCTGCACAGCCCCCCTCCTGGAGCCATAGATGGCCCTGGGCCGACTCCTGCTATGTCCTTGGGTGCCCACCTCCAGGGCACAGCTGTTTGCTGTGGCTTGGTGGGAGCTTTACACCTCCCGCCTTGTTGTGCATGGAATATTTAGGGGTGATTCGTCAAGTGGTGGCTGAGAAAAAGGGGGAGTCAAAACAAGTGTTTTTCCAATGTTAATTCCCATAGAGATTTTAATTGCGACTACAGCCTGAACCGCTGGGCAGAATTACACCATATTTGGTAGCTCTTGGCCCAAAAAGTACACTTTTTGTTAATTGGTGTAAATCCATTCAGTAGGTTGGGAGATATAACAACAAAAAAAATTGTATCTTTAGGAACGCGAATCCTCTAAGGATCTGACAGTATCCGTGCTCATATGTGATTGGGTAATTGGCAGCCATCTTGGGACTCAGCCTCAGCCAAGTCCCTGAAAAAAAGTTTAAAAAATAGAAAAGAGGAGCAGGCTAGGAATGCCCTGATCCCCTATCTCTGGTCCTGGGGTCCCCCTGGAACCTCACAGCACAAAAAAAGCATTTTTTTTTGCAGGAGTCGAGCAGGTTCTGAGCCCCGGGGACAACCAACTTTCTAGGGCTAAATTAAAAGTAATGGGACGGGCTGTGCAGACCACCCTGGGCAGCGGGGACCACCATCACTCCAGGGCTGGCCCATGCAGATCAAAGGAGCGGAGGCCGCACGGTCCCCCTCCTGGAGCCATACATCACCCTGGGGACCAACACCCCCCCAGGGCAGGCTCCTTATATGTCCTGGGGTACACCCCCCCCCGAGCCATAGCTGTTTGCTTTCGCTTAGCAAGCGAGAGCAAATACTCTGGTTCCAGCGGGCGGGAGCTGTCAAAGTGCTCCTGCCCGCTGCAAGCAGAGGTCTTATTTCTTTTCTTGCCCGCAGACTTGCGTGCAGGGAAAGAGATGAAACAGACTGCTCTTGCATGGAGGATGCTGCCTGTCCAGCAATGCCGGCTCCTGAAGGAGGTGGGGACCAGGCTGGGACCAAGGGGACCTTGAGGCTCCCCCCTTGGTCCCAGGGGAAAAAAAGAAGAAAGAAGCAGTGTAAAGGTCGGAAATGAGCAGAAAGAGGCAGAATAAAGATCAGAAGGGAGCAGAAAGAGGCAGAATAAAGGTAAAAAACTAGCAGAAAGGGGCAAAATAGAGGCCAGAAACTAGCAGAAAGAGGCAAAATAAAGGTGAGCAATAAGCAGAAAGAAGCAAAAAAGAGGGCAGAAAAAAAAGCCGGAACTGCAAAACAGAAGCAGAAAAATGAGCAGGTAAGGCAAAACAGAGGGCAGAAAAATAAGCAAAAAAGGGAAAACAGAGCAGAAGAGGGCACAAATGAGAGCACTCACACACCCACTCACAGATCCATTCAGACACTTTCACACGACTCACAGCCCCACTCAGAAACTCACACACCCACTCACAGACTTCCTGCACCTAGAGTGTATTTGGGGTCCATACAACTATTTGTGAGTTTTGATATGTGGGAAAAGTAGTGGCATTGGGAACTCCGGCTGCTACAAATGAAATTATATGAACCAGGCATGTTGTAGTGGGGGAAATGGGAGTTGTCACAGTCTCAGCTATTACCATTTCAGGAAATTGCAGGGGCCCATCTTTCTCAGTGATGTTGTTCCATTGGTATGTGTGGAGCCTGATATTAATTGCCATGTAATGACCTAGCGTACCCTCTGGAGGAACTTCCTCACCTTTACAGAGAGGGAAACATATCGCCTATCACAAAATCTCTCAATACCCTGAAGCATTTCATTTTTACTTTGATTTTCAACAAATGAGCATAAAGAATCTCGATTTCAAACAAACGGCAGATCTCAGCAAATCACAATGCAATTCGAGACAATAGCAGTGTCCAAACACAGTGTGGCACTCTCTCTGCAAACCTTTCACAATGTGGCACCTGATGATGCAATGCTCAATACCAGCACAGTGTGCATACCAACCAATCAATACCAGGGATCACCAGTTGATGACATGCAGCACTAAGCAGTGGCTCTGCCTTTTTTACAATTACTTTTTATAAGCAATAGCTTTACAAAACAACAAAGTAAAACACAAATAGCAAATAAGTCTAGTCTGTTCCACTAAAGAAATTTCAAAGTTACCACTCACTCAAGGAAATAAATGGGTAATAAACACTTTCCAAACGCTATCACTCACACAAGTGAAATCTCGACTAGCAGGAAGTCACACTGACTAGAGCATTTTCTCCTCTGCTTGAAAGGATTTTTCAAAGATCAATCACTATCAGTACACTCACAAAAAATAAGTTACGGCTGCCTATCTCAATTGTGCAGCCGATGGTACCTCATGGACCGCCACCACAAACCTTAACCGACAAGTTAAACTACAGTAAACTTATTATCTATGCTGGGATCTTGGACTTGGATGAATCTGATAGCAACTTTAACTTTTCAGCAAAAAACTTGTATACATTTACATGCCCAGCGATGTACACGAATGGCATTTTCGAGCTTCCATCCAGCTTCACGGACTTCTTACACCCACAGAAGACAGTACACTGCAAGGCACACAATGTCAATACAAACACCACAAACTTGATACACAATTTGTGAAGCACAACCCTGCTCATATTCACTTCTAAGACACAGTGACTGCCAATACTCCAAACAGTGCTATGGACTTCAGGGACATGGGCTATACTTGGATGAGTTCAAGTTCTATTCTGGAGTATTTCTAGCTCCCTACACTTCAGTGACAAACCATCCTTGTCACTACCAATTGATCCGCCTAACTTTGCTATATTTGTAGGTACTGGTGTAATTGTCGTATGCGTTGGGCCACTGGTTGCATGGACCTTTGATTATCGAAAGTGTGTTAAAAGAGCTAGCATGAGAACCAAATTTCAATAACAGTGAAACCAGTTCAACTCCACAAGAATGACAGATAGTAGAAGAGAGGAAAACAGTCTACAAAAAGGCAATTAGGAAATATAAGTCAGAAATGAAAATAGCTCAATCCTCCTTCTACGAGGAGAAGATCAGCGCAGCCGCAAACTCTCCTAAGGAGGTTTTTCGCATCGCCAATTATTGGTTACCATACCCCCAAAAAAAACTAATACAGAGGATGCACCCGCCCGATGCAACAATCTTGCAGAATTTTTTAACCAAAAAATCGAACTGATTGTCCAATCCTTCTCTCCCTCCCAGAACAACTCCGTCGAGTCCAACACAAGGAGTTCTTCTCCTAACCCTCTATGCTCCCTAGCAGAGTTCCCCCTACTAGATGAGGTTTCCCTAAAAGCAATCATGCCTAGAGTGACCTCGGGCTCTCCATTAGACCCCGCCCGCCCGTGACACCTATCCTTAGTTGCTGATGCGATATGCCCAGTCATCTTGGCTATCATAAATGCCTCCATTTCAGCGGGCACGGTCCCCCTTGCCTGGAAGTGCACCCAGGTAAGGGCCCCCCTGAAAAAACCTAGTCTGGATCCCTCCAACTTGGCCAACTATCGGCCCATATCCCTCCTCCCCTGGCTAAGTAAGCTGACCGAGAGACACATAAACTCCGTTCTAGTACAGTACCTAGAGTCCAACAATCTGCTTCATGTCTTACAAACAGGCTTCCGCCCCCATTTAGGGACAGAGACGGCCCTTCTGGCCGTAACCGAAGAGGCTCGGAGACTTTTGGATCAGGGCGGCTCAGCAGCTATTATCCTTTTAGACCTCAGTGCCGCTTTCGACACTGTTGATCATAATATTCTGCTGAACCGACTAAATAGTCTAGGAGTGACCCACTCGGCTCTCTCCTGGCTACAGTCCTTCCTTAAAGACCGGTTCTTTCAGGTCTTCGAAGGCAACGCCTCTTCCAACCACTGGCCGCTTAGCTGTGGGGTGCCTCAGGGCTCCTCCCTGAGCCCCACACTTTTTAACACCTATATGGCACCTCTAGCTGAGGTAGTTCTTCCATTCGGTATACAGATTATAACATATGCAGATGAAACCCAGTTGGTGGTGTCACTGAACTGTCCAGAGGTCTCATCCAGCTCTCTAGGCAGCTGCCTGGAGGTAGTAGCCGAATGGATGAAACTATCCTACCTCAAACTAAATGGCGATAAGACTGAGCTGATGTTTTTGGGTAAACTGCCATCTCCCCTGTCGGCTCATCTATGGCCAACCTGCCTTAACCCAATGCCTGCTCCAAAGCAGCAGATTAAGAGCCTCAGCCTTTGGCTCGACAGCTCTCTGTGCCTTGGCTATCAGGCCACCAAGCTAGCGGCTGCTTGCTTTGGCCTGCTGAGGATGTTGAGAAAAGTTCTTCCCCTGCTTCCCTACAAGGCGAGAAGGATTATTGAGCAGGCTTTAATACTCTTCCGCCTGGACTACGGGAATGCGCTGTACCTGGGCGCCCCTCAGGCAACCTTACAAAGACTCCAGCTAATCCAGAACTGTGCAGCCCGCCTTCTGCTCCAAATCCCCCGGAGAGAATCGGCTAAACCCGCTCTGAGGACGCTGCACTCTCCCGATCCGGCCCAGAATTCAGTTTAAGTCCATGTGCCTGGCTCACAGAGCCATGTGGAAATCTGGTCCGGCCATTTCACACTCCCTGGTCACCCCCTATCAACCCGTAAGAAATCTTCGTTCCAGCTCAGCCTTCCTCGCCACCACCAGGAAAGTCCGTCGCGCCAAGTGGGGTGGACGCTCTTTCTCCCTGAACGCCTCAAACCTCTGGAACTCTCTTACTAGCCTTCCGCAAGCTTCTCAAAACTCACCTGTTTCGCAATGTGCCCTGATTGATTTGCCTTTCCCATGCGGTTCATAAGCGCTACGGGGCCTCAGCGTAGAAACGCGCTATATACATATAATTTCATTCATAATTTCAGTATGGTGTATAAACCAAAAGTCAGTAAATCAGTTTAGCAAATAAGGATGTATATCTCTTCGGTCATGCAATCTGAATTTATATATTAATTAAAAGAAGATGACAAATATAATCAAATATAGAATACAGAAGAGAAAATACATTGGTTATATAAAGAATCTTCCCTAAGCTGAATAAGGCATAAAAAGTGGCAAGGGCAATTTCTAAGCAGAAGTTGTCAACCTCAGTTGAACCAAATTAGAGTTCAAGTGATATAAAAGTGCAATACGTCATTTTCTAATGATTGTTTATGTGCAGCAAGGGACACCTTCCTGCATATGAGCTATCACTGCTGGTGATTTACTCTTTGTATGTGTGCTGCAGATGCAGCACTAATAGAAACAGCAAAAAGAAAGGAGAAATAAATAATTTCTCCTTGTTGAGCCAGGTGCTGCCTCATATTTACACCACCCTTGTAAATAGGGGTCAGCGTCAAAAAGCAATGGATGTTGCGGTGGAACGCCTACTGCAACACACATTGCCGGCCCCTTTCATACTAAGTGCTGCATGAAAGGAGCATTATTTACAAGGCGGCGTTAATCCACTTTGTAAATAAGGTGAAGGTGTTATCATCAATATACAGTAAAAAAAAAAGTGATGTTTTGGTGGTTATAAGCCCTTGTAAATATGCCCCATAGTGTCAAGAAATCAGCAGAGCTAAGAAAGGCTCTTCGCTCAGTGAACAGAAATCTCTAAAAGGTTTGGCGCTCCAACGCCCTCTGGATGGACGTATCAGGATGCACTGTCTTCTGGGAGCAGGCAGGTTCCTTTCACTGAACAACCGAACAACGGAGCTGAGGCTGCACTTCACTTTATTTTGTGAGCACCATCATCCTGCTTGCCCCACTCATCTCTTTCTCCTGGCTCCTGTCTGCATTGTACCTAGAGTTGGGCTGTGGGCTGGGTCACTGGAGCGTAATACTGAAGGCGCTTTCTCTGCCTTCGACTTAAGGGAGATGTAGAGCTTCAGAGTCCGGCCTCGCGGAGGATTCGGTCCTAAATGGACCACAAAAAGGGATGAGTGGTGTATTTCAGTGCTTTGAGAATTGTGTTTGAAGTATGCAGTGTGGCCGTTCAAGATGAGTGTGTTTTTGCTTGGCTGGGCAGAATACCAGATCTTCACTCTCTGGGCAAAGGCATGTTGAAAGGAGAAGCTCCTCTGACTTTAAATCAGGCTCCACGGTATGTTCATTGTTAAATAAATGGGGTTCTTCTTCCGGAAGACGTTTTGCTTCCTCTCTTATGACACTATTTCCTGAGCAGGTAAAGCTCCTTTTTGAAGCAACTGGCAAGGTGGCATTGAACTGGAGGCTACCTTCTCCTGGGCAACCTGCCAAGATTGGACTAGCCAGTAGGGCAATCAGGCAGTGCCTGACGGGCTAGTCTGACAGATCAGTATGTGGGCAGTTTTGTTGGCTATTTGTGGGCAGATTTTATTTTTCTGTTATTCAAATAAACATTGCCTTCAGCACGCTCAAATCCATTTGTTGCAAAAAACGTATACAGCCTGTCTTTAAAAGTTCAAAAATGCCCCAATTTGCAAACATAAGCCATTTTTTAGCTTTCTGATTCCCATAAAGGGAGCGATTTTATTTTGGTGCCTGGACGATTTTCTATCCTAGTTCCACCCTACTGCCTGCTCTTGTGTTGTCTGCTTTTGTGGTCTATGAACCTTTGGTCCTTACTCCAGAGATCTGTTTGGGTGCTCTAGAGATCACTGAGACTGTTCCTTCTGGAGCGTCGTGAGAAGGCGGAGAATATACCTGAATTATCATGGACAAATATCAGGAGTGAAGTCTTGACGAAGGTCACGCATCGTACTCAGAAGAATCTGTGCCTTATGAGCATTGCTCAACAGTCACCTTCAGAATCTTGAAGGTTCTAATGGCACCATTTTTGCATCACTTTTCCTATGTTAACAGTGATGTAAAAGTGGCGCAAAGGGCTTGTAAATCTGCCCCCAGTTTTTCCACTGACTCCCAAGGTGTTAAAGAAGATGAGGAGTGAGTGGGCCTCAGTGATTTTTCTTGCTCTATTCTGTCCTGGAAGATACCGGTTTCCTCTACTAAGACTATTAGCAGTGAGCTCAAAGTGGGAGATTCCACTTTCTCAGCCTCTATCAGGTGCACAGTTCTATTCCTTTCCCATTGGGTCAGGCTGAGACACACAGCACAATGCTGAACGACTAGCGTTGATCCAATAGGGTATGGCAGAGGATTATTGATAGGGCTGAGCAGCTTTCTAGAAAGCCCTCCAACACTAAGCCTAAGCATTTGGTGTGGATCCAGGGAATTCTCCCCATTGTACTGAAATTCTTTGCTCCATTCAATTTTCTCATAATGGGCTTAAGTTATATCTAGCCCCTTCTTTACAAGCCCTGTTGGCTACAATTAGAGTATTCAGGGGACTTAGGGTAGGATAGTTTTTCAGAATGTTGATCAGGCAAGACCTAGGGTGAGGTCAGTGGTAACTTTTTAAGATCTTTTCTTGTTCCTTCATGGGTTGCGGGGTTTACCCTTTAAGACCTTAGCGGAGATATCACTGCAATTACTTTGACATTTTAGTACCTATTTTGTAAACAATATGCCTGGGGAATTGGAGTTGTTCTTTGTAACGAGTCTTAAATCAGGTTTATGACAGAGGTGTTGGTGCTGAGGACTTAATTTTCCTCTAGGCCTAAGGTTCTGTCCAGCTTTCATTCCTCTCAGGATAGTGTCCTTCAAATGTTGTATTCTCATGTTTCAGGCCAGTCTGAGTGGGATTCCCATGTTTTTCATATTGAGAGGACATTGCTGGCACTGAATCCCTTCATAAAAATTGATTCCTTGTTTGCGTCCTTTGGAGCCCATGGGGGCCAAACCTTCAGTGGCTGCTATTAGTGGGTGGATAAGAGCAGCTATGATCCTGATCTATTCTGCTGGTGGGAAACCTCTTTGCTGTTCTATTCGGGGGCAGTCAACAAGAGCAATGGCTGCTCTTTGGGCCGAATACTAAAATGTACCCCGGTTTGACATTTGACAGCTACATGGGCTGTGTTTAACACTTTCAATTGACAAGGTTTGTACTTACCTGCAGATCTGCTTAGGGAGAGGGACATGACTTTTGCAGTGGAGTGACATTATTAGGAGGTGTTAGGGGGGTGCCCTGCAACCTTTGAGTGACCACATATTGCCCCTATAGTGTTCTTCTTTTAACTATACTTTGCAAGTGATGCCTATCAAGGCTCCTGATGTCACACAAGGGTGCTGTATACAAAGACAGCAATTTGCAAATGGATGTTTGATTGCGCATGTTTGACAGAACTTTAACCAGATCTCTTTCCACAGGCATAATGGATGTCTTACAGCATACATAATGTGCCTGCCACAGTTAGTGAGCATATCTGCTAAAATGGGGCTGACAGGGCCCGAATCAGTTTGTCCTTGTGCCCAATTAGAACCCACTCAGAAGCAATAGCACGATACCAATCCCTATCCTAAGGGTTTTAGCTTGGAGCCATGCATTTATGATTTGCAGGTTTTTCAACTTTGCTTGCAATATACCTGCCTGGGTGGGAAAGTAAACGTTACCTTTTGTAACAAGGAAGAGTAGAATTCGATCTAATGTAGCCTGCCATTGCCAGACATCATTGCCACTGTCATTTGGTTGCTACTTATGTAATGGGTTGCCTTCCTCTTCCTGTGTTTGTCCCTCCCATGGAGCATAGCCTCTTTACGTTCCTTTTAGTTGGCTGACTTAAATCCTTCAACTTCTCACATTTAAGGTACCACTTTTTTTCCTTTTTATTCAGCAATCCAAGAGAGCGCATGTGTTTTCTTGCTCTCGTTCCCATTCTCTTGCTTCCCAAACTTCCCAGTATGTCTATATAAAACTAGCAATAGGGATATTTTGCTGAGGTATAGCTGAAAAGCACATTTTAAGGAATGCTTTCGTTTTATCTCCTGCATAGCACATATTGCATGAAAGCGCAAACTTTGCCACTCATAAAGATTTTATGGCATATGGGAAGGGTCATCTGCGGCACTCACTCAACTGGTGTTTAAGACAGAAGGTGTACTTATCATGACACTTGTCCTGGAGGCCCATACATCTGCTCTGTGGGCTACTGTAGAACAGCAAATGCCTGAATCCTGTAAAAAGTACATTAGCAGATTTTTCCTTTTACATTCAGACACCGTTTTATTCTTTTTAAATTCTGAGTGACATTTATCTGCAAAATAAACCCTGCCATTTGTAAACACTGAAAACATTGAATTCAATGTACAGTTTTGACCTACCATAAGATATGTGTTTGCTTTTCCTCCAGTATTTTAAAAAAAAGAAATTCTTACACTTTTTTTTAAAGAATACTTTACAGGCAAACATTGGCAAAACCATTAGCTTGGCAGTTGCATTATAAAGGTGAGACTTATTTGCTTTGCCATTGCTTGTTAGGTCTCATCTACCAGACAACGGAATTGTCTAGTTGCGAAAAGACCTATAGTCGGCATAAAGTGTGCTTAGAGCTCACCATTGCTAACCATTTATTGGCTTTATCATCACTCTCATGTGCTGGCTTTTTATTTGTAAGCTTGTATGGGCTTTCCTTCCTCTTCTTCAGTTTGTCCCTCCCTGGAGCATAGCCTCCATACTTGTGTCCTTCCACTGCTTATTTTTCAGGTATACTTTTTTCTTTTTAGTCAAGTATTCCATGAGAGTGCATGTCTTTTCTAGCTGTCTGCCGCATTTATTTCTCTTCCTCCCTCCAAAGTGCTCACTGTTGCACTCTCTCACCCAAGTGCTTCTCCTCCATGGCCTCTTCGAGATGAGCTCGCCCTTGTGTGCTTCCCGTCCCGCTTTGCTTTTTTGCTTGTGTGCTTTTCTCTGGTGTGCTGCTTCCCCTATCAACTAGCCTCCATCCCTTGCTGCCCACTCCCTCTCACACTCCAACTCCCCATCGCAGCTTCTCCTCCTCACCCAGGTCTTTTTTCGTTTGCGAAGGATTGGGCAGCAAATTGACTGCGGGCCTGACTCCCTTAAAGGCGCTTTGAGGCTACTTCTATTTTTTTTCCTATTTTACTGATTAGTCTAGTCTTTTAGCCATAAAAGGCGCCGACAGAGCCAATGGGACCCGAAGTCGAAATCTATTGACTTTGCCAGTGCTTGTTTTTGCAAGGCCATACCTCCGTTTGGAACCTGGTATGAATAAAAGTGGTACAACAGCACCCTCTGCTGGAAATTTACTAGTAGAACAGTAACATAAAGCACTGTACATTAGGAAGAAATTCTGGTACTGACTGGTTGTTAAATTCTCAAAACAGAACATTCTAGGGAAGTAAAGCCTTGACCAGGGGCCACTTACCGAGGATTTGTGCATGTGCAACATCCACTGTTGTATACTAAAGTATGTTTCCTGCAAAATAATTCTTGTTAATTGGAATTAATGAGCATTGAGGGGATCTGTTGTGTTGTAACGAAAACCACCGCCGAAGGTAGTGCTGAAAATGATGAGACGAAGGAATACTTTCTATGATCAAATGCTTAGTGAATTGTTCACGAAGCATTGCCCTTTGACGCTGATCTGGATAATGAAACGAATCTACAATGCATATGTACCTCGCTTTTAAAGGAATGACGCCATGCTCCCATCTACTGACGACTTGTGGAAAGAATAAGAAATATATTGAACAGACGTGTTATTTTGAAAATAGAAGGAGCAGAAAGGGGAGAACATGCTCTAAGAAATATTCACATTTTCCTTTCAGATTTGCTTCCCTATGGAACCTAAAATACTGCAAGAAATTACCAATAGTTTTTGTGTTCAAATAACGTATTTACATGAGGTAGTAACAGATGACCCAGACACAAAATTCCACATACCACCCGCCATCCCTCGCACCACTCTACAGATGTTCTATTACAACTTTTCATCCTGTATCAGTGGCCCAAATTAGAAAACAAGATCGATGTTTCTAACTTACTCATGGGAACCTGCATATATTCATACAATAAATGTGTCTCCACATAGTTGTAATGTATATTTCTGTGCACACAATAGACCCAGCCGTATCTAAGCACAACAAAAGTCACGGGTAAGAGCCACTGAGGAGAAGATTCAGCAAAAAAAGGTAGCAGGATAGACTGTGGCTGTGCCACAGAGGAGCTAAGGTTAGAATTTTAAATTCGAACTTTGGCTTTGGGGCAGGTGAGCGAAAGGGCTTTGTTATGTTTATGTTGCTAGGATATGAGTTTTCCTTAACCCCTTCACTGCGGGGCTGATTCCCCTGCTGTGCTGAGGGGCGGGGTGGGGCGCGTATAGTGCCCGGTGCTCATGGCGAGCTCAGCTCATCACGAGCCACGGTGCTCATGTGCTGATGACCAGCTCAGCTCGTCACGGCCACACCCGTTTGTGTAGAACGCTCGCACAGCAGGGGAATTAGCCCCGGGAACCGTGGGGCTAATTCCCATGCTGTGCGAGCTCGTCATAAGCATGGGAGGGGTTACATATAAGAAAAGACAAAAGGTGTTTGGCAAAACAGGAATAAGTTGGTTCAATTAAATGCCGCGGCATGGAGATCCTCGACAGAGTGCCTCTGCTTAAAGTTTCTCTGTGTGCAACGTTTTTGCCACTGTTATATACAGTTCATGAGGTACAATAAAGCAATTTTCTACATTTCAGAAAAGCATTTCAGTCATAAATCAACAACTGCGGGCAACTGAAAAGGACTCAAATGGCTCTCTACCTTGCGGAGAGCTAGTGTGGGCCAGTGTGTATGTGTCCAGATGTCTGGTAAGAGGAGCATGTGATCACTACGTGTCGCATGTCGTGTCCTGATTGGTTGAGCATTTCTTTCTATATGTGGTATCTAGCTTTGTGGTTATTTTACGGAATGCGAGCACTTGGCCAAATGTGTTTCATTGGGGGCAATTTCCTTGGACATGTTTGTGGGGCAACTATCTATCTGTGGGATCGATTAGGGTTTTTCCTGGGTGATAAGCGTGGCTCAAATCCACCTGAGCGACTTACCTCACTCATCTATCATTCTCATATAATAAGCCAGCCGGACAGTGGAGAAGAATTAGTAATATATTTATTTGGCCATAAGATTCATCTGCAGATGGGCACCGTCCGGTCTACACCCCAGGGAGTGCGCCGAGAGGACTGACCCATCCCATCATGACAATACATTATAACATAGCATGGCAGGGTAAGGACACGCCCAGACTGGAAAAGTACTGGGCTCAGCAGAGGGCGAACAATAGCCTCACACAAGAAGCATCTGCACCTGCAAAAGCAACATTTCCTCTCAAGGCCACGGAGCCGAGACTCGGCTTCTCCAGAGCATGGAAACATTTCTGCAAGAAAAATACCCAAGGCGAGAGATGCTGAAACCAGGGATTTTCTGCTCATAAGGGAGGGGGGAAAACTGTACCATGAGACATTGGAGCTGCAGAGCAAATGTCAGCATCAGAAGTCTCTCTGCCATAGACAAGCCTCTCTCTCTTATGAGAGAAGTTGAAGCTTGCATATTACAAAAATAGCTCAGTGGGTTGCAGCACATGAATAATAAGCTGTAACTGCATATTGGTTAGACACATTAGGTTAACATATTCATAACATCTTTAGAACATTCTGCAACAGGAAAATTACTATCTATCAGACCCTCCTTTTAGCCTATTGTGGCTAACATAAGTGCAGCCTTTATTGCTTAAAGGTAAGGACTATACAATTCTAAAGGCATCACTCATCAATCAAAGGGAAACAAAAAAAACACAAGAATAACCAATAGTATATCATCATAAAATATATCTGGTATCGGGAAATGAAATACTAGGATGAGCATGATCACAGAAGTAGTGCAGCATACTATATGGCAGGAAATGCAGAGGCAACAAGTAAAAGAACAACCCCTGTAATACCTACTAAGACAATAATTATTCTCTGGGTGTGAGGCACCCTCCTTTTTGACTAATCTAAGCATATGTTCTCGGGGTACCATTTCTCTATAACACTATGTCATGATCGGACTACTTAAAAATACATCACAGTTTAAGTCATGAGCAGGAATTAATGCAAATAAGATCAAACGGTCATTATCAGGGAAAATACCCTATTGAATTCTATACTGAGGGCTCACTTGCATTATCAGCGAGGACCTATATCTAAAATCCATGAAGTAGATCTTTATCGGGCTGAGAAATGTTTTTTTACTAAACTACTCAAAGTATACTAACCTTCACAGCTACTTCCATAGGGCAAGAATACAAGCAACAGTTTTCCACCCCCGTGTGTGTATGAAGGCAATGACCCACACACCCAATAATTTGCAGTACTATAAATAACATGTGTCTGGTGCAACATTTGAATACTACATCATCCTAATGAACTTCCCAGTGCTCCTCTTCGTGAGGAGCTAGGGTACCAATGACATTCTCAGGTGGCGTTGAAATAATACTCATGAGGGTATGCGCCAAGCAACAAGAAACTAATTCTCTAAAGAGAAATATGAAAGCAATAGTTAGGATACAAACAAACACAATATTAAATTTGTAGACCATGAGAACCAAATGAGATCAGGGACATCTGGACAAGGAGCCACAGAGGCTGCTCCTCCTGGGGAATAGGAACATTCAAAGGGACTAATTTTCCTAGCTAAAAGTCCAAAACTAAACTAAAAAGGTAATCAAACAGTCACAGGCACACCGAAGCCGGCCAGGGGGTTCTTCACCCTCAGAAGGGATCTTTTCCCTGTGTCCTTTAAAGCCTCACAGGCAGGCTTCTATTGTTCTTTCCCTAATCCCACGACGGAGTTGCACAGCTTTTGCAACTCAGGAGCACTTCACCCGGGCCCAGGCGCAATCCTAGTGTCCCATCTGACAATGTCTCGACAGTGCACCAGGGCTCTTACCAGCAGTCCGTCCCTAACACTTAACTATTCTTCAGCACAGTTCTCTTCTAAGTCCCTAACTCAGCCCTTCTTCCAGTGCTCAGTTCTCCTTCCTTCCTTTCCTAAGCCGCAGATTATAGCGAGTGCTCCCTCGCACCTCTGGATCTGTGAACAGAATGGGGGGCTCAATGGCAGGGAACTTATCCGCTGACGTTTGTTCACTGTGATCAGGAGGCCTCACCGCTTGCAATCAGAGCCGGCCTCTCCTCTCTTTGATCCGGCTCCTCACCCCTCAACAAAGCATACGAGAAGGGTATGTACCGAGGAACTGCTTCACATTCGTCGTCAGCGAAGCCGTTTCTCACCCATTCGTCATATGGCAGTGGCAGTGGGACGCACTTCACGTGGGATGCATGTGTCCACACGTTGCGGCCCTGGATCCAGAGTGCGGTGCGGGTGGTGAGGAGTACTTGCCTCGGCTCCGGCCACCTTGGATCCAAGCAGGACTTCCGCTGGTACTTCTTGACGACAACCCAGTCCCCAGGTTGTATAGTGTGTCCTTTCCCCTCCGGCAGCGGCTTCAGGGTGTCTGCTACCTGCTGATGAACAGAACGGAGATCTTTAGTCAAAGCATATGAATAAAATTCAATTTCAAAGAAAACAAATGAGGTCTATTCTGTTCTTTCATATCGCTCTACCAATGTCAATTTGAAGGTGAACACATCTCATGCCTATCAATAAAATTGTGCAGTGACAATAGGTAATACATTACATATCTGACTTTTTCGCTGTATTACCTGTGGACGGACGTATGCATTTACTGAATTCTAAGAGAAGAGAAAAAATAAAACAAAACAGACATGTTGTATTCCCGCATTTTCACTTGAGAAACAGCAAAAAGGGAAGTTCAAACCACTATTCCTATAGCGAGCACACAGCGTCTACTTTGTGAACCTTCACTGTTGTGCAAAACTTCAAACACTTCTAATATTCTTTTTCTTACTCAAAACAACTATATTTTTGATCATGACCATGCTCACATATTATAGATGCAGCATGAAACTAACTTCTACAAATCTTTAATTTCTAAAAAATATTTTGCTGAGGATCACACAAGCATCTTTCACCTTTCTCACTATTTAGACCATGTAACATTTTGTTTAGGGGAAAACCTGTTCACCAGCTCTAATAGGGATTGTCAGCTCAACTATACAGGCTAACTGATAAGAGACTTGTACACCTTTACTTAGTGCTGCACAATAATGATGTTGTTACCTAGGAATGTGAAGCAAAACAACAACAAAAAGTACCGACCTATTGTTCCCTTCAAAGGTCAAATAAGGAAACACTAGTCTGGGGCTACCAGTCCTTTCATCCCTTTCATCACTATCCAATTAAAATAATCCTCTAATAAAGACTATCAGTTTATTTTCACAGACTAGCTAATAAAGAACTAGCAATGTACTTGCAAGACTACAATAATGGTATTATCACCCAACACTTGTAGAACAAAACTACCCACATCTAATTCCCCTTTTAGATCAAAGCAGGACAGGCTAATACAAATTTGAGAAGAGGAGGGAGCAATATACATGTTACCTAGTTTTAATTTATAAGAGAGTTAGCGGGGAGCTAGCTTCCAGCGGGGAGCTAGCCTCCTCCCCCAGTTTGACAGGAAGAAATCTGAAACATATTTCACTTCAGTCAACACCACCAACCCCCGGGTGTAGCACTGAGCATAAACAAAATTCTAGGAGATACATAGCACTTTTGAGAAGGCTAGAACGCCTTTTAGCACATGTACAAAGGTCATTGCCACAAAATGATGTGTGTGCCTATTAATATCTAATACAATGTAACTAAGGAAAATTCATTATAATTATTTATCTATTACAAAACACACTATTTCTTTTTTGAGGCCTTTTATTCCCATGAAGGAGTAAGGAAAAGGAAATGGGACTGGGACACATCTAAAGTCCCCCATAACTAGGCACTATGCGACATTCATTAGGGAAATGGCGGCAAAAGGAAAATAAAATCTATAAAAGAACAAAAATTACTTAGGTGATGGTCAGGCTTGTGACACAACACCATGAGTACACCGTAGAACTCTTGTATTTTTCTTCTATACCATTTGACCAAATAGACATACACTGCTGAAGTGTTGTCTGTGAAATTTAGGGACCAGAACAAATTCCCCACAGAGGAGCTTGTACTAGTATCAAAAATAGAATTGTCAAAACAATACAAAACCGAAAAATACATAAAATAAAAACAAGCATACCAAGGCAGCAGGTATACTTGCCGTGCTAAGCACAGAAAGCATTGACAAATCACAGTAACACATGCAAATGAGCTGTGACACACAACACGATGCCATGCATTTCATGCACAGTGAGCCTGCGGCCCAAAACCCAGCATGCTGGCCTGCTTAATTTGTCAGGCTTAAGATCGACCAGCATACCTACCATGCAGAACAGAACAAGCAATGCCCAATAAGCCAAAGAAAATATAAAACACACAATATAGGTACATGCGTATAACATAAAATAATACGCAATAATACATATACCAAACACAAAGGCCACAAAAGGAAAACACAATATTAGTTACTCAAAGGACTATATTTTTTCTCATGCATGTCATGCATCATGCGGTGTCAGCGCAGACTTAATCTGTCTAGCACAAAGCTGCATCAATACTCACCGTAACACACAGATAAAATATTTCCCATTGCACTAAAACGAAACAAATCAAACCACAAAAAAACAACAACACACAAAATATTGGACAAAAAGGCAACCACTTAGTAAAAATACCTTCTACAAATACTTACCTTAAAACTTATGCTTGGAGCCCATTCACACTAGTTCATCTATATTATCTATCATCACCCTATATATACTAACTGTTCACTTTCCGTTCTGAAAACCCTGTCTGTTGTCTTAGACAAGAAACAGACCTAACCTCTTTTAACCGTCAGCCAAAAAGATAAAAACATTTAGCAGCATTGGAAATCACATGACAATCTTGTAATGATATTTAATGCAGCATCAAAAAGGGAAAAAGATATACACTTACTTTCACATCTTTCACTTTTCATGAACCAGGAATTTCCATATTTGCGTAAAAATTTTATTCTTGTTATTAAAGGTACCAAATATTTCTGCACAGACATCTTTCGCTGTCTAAATGGGCCATTTTATAACCAATGCAATTTCTCATCTTTAAACAAAAAGGGTGCCATCTCACTACATTTAATCCTGTTGCCAAAGGTATATTCTCACCCCCAGAACATACTAAATACTCCAGTGCACACTAGCAGACATTTGCACAAAACACGCACTCTGCACCGCCACTCAGCGGGTGGGGCAATGGGCCCACTGCAATGGTGTCCCATGGACAAACTGCATATAAATACTGTTACACACATATATACATTCCCACCAGGCCGCTCCTATGAGCAACACAATCAATATTCTTTACCTAGTAGGCGCTATGCATTTACCTACCCTCGCATGATCAGTACTCTCCACTAGGGATCCACTAGCAAAGTCACTAATCAGTATGCCAATCAGAGAACCCCCAACTCAATAATTATTTAAATAGAAAACGTTTATACTATGACATGGACCAACAGTGAATCAAAAAAATCAACAACAAAAATGGACACAACAGACAACCAATAAATCTCTTTTTCTCTTTGCCTTTAAACTGCACACAAATCAGTCACTTATTCTGAATACTATTGAAACAATAGGAGTAACATGTGCTTAAACTATTTCATCTGAAACACTCACTAACATATTTAGTAAATTAATTTTTCTCAAAACAATCCATCTTTTCTCAGTCTAGGCCATTTTAAAGTATAATTACTCTATGTCCAAATACAATAATCTGTTGAAAGTTATTCATAATTTTGTTCCTAATACTAAATCACATGTATTCTGACCAACTGCATTATACTTTTGTCTAAACCAGCAGTGTTTTGCACTTGCATTTATGCAGACTCGCTCCAAATTCACAATTCACATGGCTCCAACTGTGTATCTCTGCCTGTCTGTGCCAAGAGCTGAGCCTCCTAGCCCCCCCCACAATCTGCTGCCTGTGCTCTGCGAACCCATTGGAATGCTCTTATCACACCAAGGTCATATCTGCTCTGCTCTGCATCTATTTTCCCTTTTCTAATGAACCCTTCCAGAACGGAATAAAAATTCACACACTGTTATTCTAAACCTTACCAGCCCAGAGCTCTACAACCCTTTTTTTTATTGTGGACTGAAACACATCCACTCAACAGGTCATGTTTAAAACTAACTAAACAACTCCTGCTCTCCACCCCCTATTGAGGCCCTCTTTTGCCGTTCAGAAATGCATTTCACTCTCACAGTCTTCCAAGAGCTAAGAATTCTGGGCTGCTAGCCAGCCTTCCTGCCTCCCTGGCCCCACCACCTTACAGAGCTCAAAGCCAAAATCTGCCTCCCGCTCTGCGCTCCTCGTTCTGGAGCTGTCCAAGCCAATAAGCCTTCCTAACTCTTTCTAACATGCAATAATTAACCCTATTTTAAAAAATACATTTATCTTTTTTTTCACTTCTTTCTAACTTTACACTCTTTCTACATCCTATTAATATACATTCTAATTACTGGTAATCAAATCGTTTTTGTTTTCTTCATCTTCTACTGTTCACAAATTAAGGGGATGAAAGAAACCAAATTAAATAAGTTCCAAACACATTTTATTTTTAAAAGGTCACAGTGTTTTTTTTGTTGTTTTCTTTTCTTCTCATTCTTTTCTTTTCTGAGAGCCAGGCACAACCATCTCAGGTAGCTCACAAGGACCAGACAATCTAACTCATGCAACAAGACGCACTCACTTCATTCAAACAAACATTTACACAAACAAAAGGCAGCCCACAGACTGCTCTCAAACCAAATCAATTATAACCAAATCAAACATATTACATGAAATGCATACCCCATCCTCTTAATCACTGCTCACATTGGCTCACTGAGCCATTAAAAGCAACTTTAAATGGGAACAACCTGCAAATTCCAAATGTACACATTTTGTCTTCTTTTAAAACTAAACTTTTGATCTGTCCATATTCTGGGCTATCCTCTCATCTTTCTTTGCTGAACCTCTTCCTGCCACAACCTTAGGGAATCAAACATGCTCTGACAGCTGTGCCTAGCAAACAATCTCTCCTGCAAGTAATCTATCTTAGATGCATCAAAAATATTAAACAAAATCGGGATAAATCAATATTCACATACATCTCAAAATTCAAAGTCTTCTACAGGAGCGGGTTGGCTCTCGGCCAATCTGACATCAGTTGAACTGCAGCAACAACCAAAAAATCGCAACTTACTGAAACGCGGCATCTTGCACACTCAATCAAACACCACCAAACTCACTCAATCAGACACCGCCAAAGAACCCACACATACCCAGACACAAAAGTACCAAGCAACTATCTCCACACACAACCACTTATAACTGCACACGCACACACACGTCCTATGCATTGAGTCCCTGCCAAACACGTGTTACCATAATGGGACAAGGCCCGTCGACCAAGTCCTGGGGAACCTGGACCCTACCGCAGACCGTACAGTACACTAACTGTTCTGAGGTTGGAGGACACATCTGCCACCCGGGCGGCACTACAGACCTTTGCGCACTTTACCCCAGAAGATCTGGGACTCTTCCATCAAACCACTCACACTAAGGGTTTGGGTCCTTTCCCAGTATTCAACCGTGATGAGCTACACTCCAGTCTCAGTACCACCCGGTCGGATGCTCTAAAACAGACATCCACCCAAAACCCTCATCACCAATAGTCTGTCAGAGCGCCACTTGCACTCTGAGTTCCCCGGAGCACACTAGCCCCAGGAGCACACTAGCTCCTTTAACCACTGGGGACACACTAGTCCCGGAGCACACTAGCTCCCTTAACCACTGGGGACACACTAGTTCCTGGAGCACCCTAGCTCCTTCAATCACCAGTCGGACCACTCACCTCCCGCTCGCAGAACCGACATCCACCGTTCTCCCCCCCTTCGGCTGCTGGACCAACACGGTCAGCTCCAAAGTCCCGCCTTCTGGACCCCGGCGCAGGATCATGAACCGGGACCTCTCCCGATCAGCAGGGTGGGGCAGCGCTGCGAGAACCAAGCTCGGCATCAAAGTGGGTACCCAGACCCACCCTGCCGACCAGAGGGTCCCCGGCCTTCTGCTACCCACTTACGGGTGAGAAAGATCCTTATCGCGGAGTCCCTATTCGGGCGCCATCTGATAAGCGTGGCTCAAATCCACCTGAGCGACTTACCTCACTCATCTATCATTCTCATATAATAAGCCAGAGGGACAGTGGAGAAGAATTAGTAATATATGTATTTGGCCATAAGATTCATCTGCAGATGGGCCCCGTCAGGTCTACACCCCAAGGAGTGCGCCGAGAGGACTGACCCATCCCATCATGACAATACATTATAACATAGCATGGCAGGGTAAGGACACGCCCAGACTGGAAAAGTACTGGGCTCAGCAGAGGGCGAACAATAGCCTCACACAAGAAGCATCTGCACCTGCAAAAGCAACATTTTCTCTCAAGGCCACGGAGCCGAGACTCGGCTTCTCCAGAGCATGGAAACATTTCTGCAAGAAAAATACCCAAGGCGCGAGATGCTGAAACCAGGAATTTTCTGCTCATAAGGGAGGGTGGAAAACTGTACCATTAGACATTGGAGCTGCAGAGCAAATGTCAGCATCAGAAGTCTCTCTGCCATAGACAAGCCTCTCTCTCTTATGAGAGAAGTTGAAGCTTGCATATTACAAAAATAGCTCAGTGGGTTGCAGCACATGAATAATAAGCTGTAACTGCATATTGGTTAGACACATTAGGCTAACATATTCATAACATCATTAGAACATTCTGCAACAGGAAAATTACTATCTATCATGGGCCCGCTTTTAAGAGAGACCCCACCTGTGACCTGATATTCGATAGATGTGGGTGTGGGTCATAGTACTGGTCTAACCACATATCCCTTACTCTGGGTTGATGGGGAGGTCACCTTGGGTGAATCCGACAGCAATGATACAAGTGCATTGGAACTTTTGAAAATAATGTCGCAGTTATCGACATCCTTAACGTTATGCATACAGTAGTCATAGCATATATTGACATTGTTCTTACTGGTATTGACACGGTTAAGTTTGTTTAAGTGATAAAGTACATCAACATTGTATTTACTAGCAACAGTATCGTCATTTGTGCATGGATTATGACATATATTGATCTCGTCACTGCCAGTGTCGGCACCACTGTGCAGATACAGGTTATGGCATCCATTAATATTGCCTTTATTAGGAATTGCAGTTGTCAGGCCTGCACATACCATGGTTTTCATTTACATTGTCGTCACCCATTCCAACATTTGCTTGTGTTATACTATTATGTATTGTAAAGCGCACTATCACCCGTGAAGGTATGCTTGCGGTGACCATGTGTGTGTGCCTAGCACTGCCTGTGGTCAGTTGTTTAATTGAAAAGTCAGGTCTTCAGCTTCTTCTGGAATTCAAGGAGAGAGGAGGAGGCTCTGATGTGGAGTGGGAGGTTGCTCCATGCTTTACGAGCGATGTAAGAGTATGCCCATCCTCCTGATCGGGTTATTTGTACGTGTGGGATGTGTGCTAGCAGGAGCCCTGCAGAGAGGAGGTGTGTGGGTGGTTGGTGGAAAGAGATGCGACTGTTCAGGTAAGTAGGGCCTGAGATATGTAGTGCCTTGAATGTGTGTGTGAGGACATTTAAATCAAGCTTCTTTGTGTATCAGGAGCCAATGTAGTTTCCTGAGGTGTGATGTAATGTAAGTTATGTGTGAGAGATTGAGGATGAGTTTTGCTGCCGATTTCTGGATGGTTTGTAGTCTTCTAATAAGTTTCTTTGTAATCCCAGCATAGAAGGTGTTCCCATAGTCCAATTTACTGGTGCCTAGAGTGTGAGGTGTAGTAATTCTATTGTTGAAAGGTGACAAGCATATTCTTTTTCACGAGGAAAAATGATGGGACATAACAGCTGTGTTATGTATACTTAAATTGCAGCTGAGAGTTTTGACGGAGCATAGAAATGTTTAGAGGCACTGAAAGCACAGTATAAAGCATCAGGCTAAGACCACCAGCCAGATAAACAAGGTTCTCTTGACCTTGTGCAGCATTCCTTGTGATCGAAAGTCCCCAGCATGTCTCCACAGAGCTATGCTGTTCTGCCCTGTGCCTTGTTCCTGTGCAGTCCAGTGGTGGTGGGTTAATTGGAGCGTCTGAGCGCCACCCTGCTACTTTCCCCTGGTCATATTTCTTTTATTTTTACTGCAGCCACTGAGATACGGTATTGTTTTTTTGTCTGACCCTCGTTCTTCCTGAGGGTCAGGCAGTCAGGCACATTTGAAAGGCCCATGCGCCCGTGCCAGCTGTCTCATGTTTTTCAGGGCTTGTGTGTTTTCCACCCTGACTTGCTGTGACCTCCTACAGTGTAGATCCACACCCCTACGTGACGTAATGAAGCTTTCCTCATTAAACACCGGCGGGCCCAATCGGCTTCAGCCTGTGTTTCATGAGGCTGCCCGTCATTCAGACCTTGTTACAGAGAGGGGTGGGATTGGGCAAGCCTAAAAAACCCTACCAGACCCTGTGAAGAGTTGGGAATGGCGTGTGTTTCAAATTGTGCTCTATTGGGACATGAAAAGGAAATGAGAAGTGTAATTGAGGAGAAGAGAATTAGGAGGTGAAGGAGAGGAACAGCCCAGGTGATGTGAAATGCTGACTTTTCAGTATCACCTACATGCTCAGTTAATCCTATGGGGACATGGTATATTCTTCTTGGTGGTGTCTGTGGGGTGGGGAGGGGTGCCGGGCACAGATGTACACATGTTTGCCCAGGATACAGTTGAATTTGTGATGGGGTAAGAGGGAGAGGGAGTAGCGTGAACACAGACCCTATACAGTAGTAGAAACTGAGCTCTCAAGTTTTAAAGGTCTTTGTGTAAGTAGAGCAATTAAACTGTGGTATTTCTTTGCATTATGGGACTTGTAGTCCTAATTTTCTAGTAAGATCTACAGAACTATGAATCCCAGAGGAAAGAAAAACGTGGTGTGTCTGACCTGTTCACATAAGGCCATGGAAACAAGAGAGCTTGTAGTCTTCTGTGGAAGTACTCAGAATTTTCCAAGTAGTAGAGATCCCGGCTCTCTTACAGCATTAATTGGTGCAGCAGCTTGGCAGGTTTAGATCATGAAGCAGAGATGTCACAGGACAGGCATTGTGATGTGATGTGATGTGAAAATGCACCTATATATCGCGCTACCACTCCAAGGAGTATCTTGGCGCTTCAAAACCTTATTACAGTACGCAGCAAGGAATCCATGGCAAAGCTAACAGTCTGCGGGGGGGGGGGTCAGATTAATGCTAAGCATCCAGAATCTGATAAGGAATATATCCATGTTTTTAATAGTTTCCTGAAGATTTGCTCTGTTGCAGATTGACGCAGGGATGGAGGCAATCTGTTCCATGCCTTGGCGCCAATGACTGCTATGGATTTTCCTCCTCTGGTCATCATCCTAAACCTGGGAACATGAAGCAGATTTGCAGTGGATGACCTGAATGCCCTAGACGGATGGTATGGTCTAAAGTACTTACGCAGATACAGTGGGCCTTGATGGTGAAAAGCTCTGTATGTAATGGTAAGAACCTTAAACAGGATGCGCTTATGTACTGGGAGCCAGTGTAAGGCATCCAAGGCTGCCGAGGCCGAGGACTTTCTAGGCAGTCTAAGGACTAACCTGGCAGCTGCGTGCTGGACCATTTGAAGTCTGTGCAGGGCTGATTTATTTAACCCTGCATACAGACTGTTGCAGTAATGCAGCCTGGATGTTACTAATGCTACAGCAACCGTACGTCTGGCACTCAGAGGAAGAAGGTCGAAAAACTTTCTGAGACCTCTAATGATATTAAAGCAGACCCCTGCTACTTCTTTGGCTTGTTGGTTAAAAGACAAGGTGCTGTCGAATTTAATGCCCAGGTTTCGTGCTGCATTAATAGTTTTTGGGGGGGCTTCTACTTTTTCGGGCCATCAATCTTGTGGAGAAAAACAGTTGTTTGGACCAAAAGGCACAATCTCTGTTTTAGCAGAATTACATTTAAGTGGTTGTGTGTCATCCACTCAAGTTGCTGCCAGGCATTCCATTAATGTCATTTCCGCATTAGATTGATTTTTATCCAGTATCATGACCAACTGAGTGTCATCCGCATAGGCAATTGTATTGATGTTAAATGAAGAAATTAGTTTTAACAGGGGGACCATATATACGTTAAATAAAGTTGGGCTCAGGCTTGAGCCCTGTGGAACCCCTGTTATCATAGTTTTTTCTTCAGAGCAAAATTTGCCCAGCATGACGATCTGACGCCTGTGCGCCAGGTAGCACTTAAACCATTCGAGCACGGTTCCTGCTATGCTTGCTGTAGCAAGGCGATGTAAAAGGATAGCATGGGAAACCGTGTCGAATGCTGCAGAGAGATCTAATAGGATCAGGACAGCCATCTTTCCCTGATCCAGTGCAGCACGAATGGTTTCGGTGGATGACAAAAGTGCAGATTCGGTGGAATGGTGGGTCCTGAAACCTGCTTGACATGGCTGCCAGATGTCATTTTCGTCCAAAAATGCTGTCAGTTGTTTATTGACAAATGTTTCAGTGATTTTACAAATGGCGGGAAGAAGAGAAATGGGCCGCAAATTGGACAGGGTTGTAGGGTCCTGTATAGCCTTTTTTTGCCGTGGTCTCACTGCTGCCACCTTCCATTGTAGGGGAATCTCCCCTGATTGGAGGGACGAGTTAATGATGGAGTTTATGCAGGGATTGACCTCATAGATTATAGATTTGAGCAATACAGGGGGGCAGGGGTCGAAAGGCGATCCTGATTTAAGGGCAGATATTCCCCGAAGGGAATCTTCTAAGCTAATGTAACTGAAGCTTTCCCATCTGGGTTGATGCAGGTTCGGGTCCATTTCATCCTCAAGCTCTTCTTTCTCAAATTGGGGAAAGTCTTTAGTGAGGATGTCTATTTTTTGGGTAAAATAGTTGGCTATATCATTACACAGGGTCTGGGAGGGAGGGATCTCTTGGGTTAGAATTTTGGGCTTAGTGAAGCTATTAACGATTTTAAAACATTCTATTTGTTTGTTGTTTGATGCTTCAATGCGGGTGGTAAAGTATTTAATTTTTGCAGTTTAACAGAGGCATGATATGATGGCCAAAACGATTCAGAAAAGGGGGTGCAGTGAGCTAAAAAAACGGTGATGGATCAAGCCCTGATCTTTTGACTGGGTATGAGTGTTCTGTTTAACTCAGATGCTCTGTCCATCACCACCCCCTTTCTGAATCGTTTTGGCCACTATAGAAGTGGCAGGGTATGCTCAGATGTGAGTCCCTTGCTCACTGCACCATCAGGATTCAAGCAAGCCGGGCCAAAGACGGCTGTAATGCCAGAAACCGGTCCCCGGAAGCTTATTTCCTTTCCAGTAAAGAATTGGCTTGGTAGTTTGGTCTGCCCTGTTCCCATGATGCACTGGGCCAGGGTCAGACTAATTTGCATATAGCCAGGTTCTGAACTGGGATGGTGCAGTGAGCTAAAAAACGGTGATGGATCAAGCCCTGATCTTTTGACTGGGTATGAGTGTTCTGTTTAACTCAGATGCTCTGTCCATCACCACCCCCTTTCTGAATCGTTTTGGCCACTATAGAAGTGGCAGGGTATGCTCAGATGTGAGTCCCTTGCTCACTGCACCATCAGGATTCAAGCAAGCCGGGCCAAAGACGGCTGTAATGCCAGAAACCGGTCCCCGGAAGCTTGTTTCCTTTCCAGTAAAGAATTGGCTTGGTAGTTTGGTCTGCCCTGTTCCCATGATGCACTGGGCCAGGGTCAGACTAATTTGCATATAGCCAGGTTCTGAACTGGGATGGTGCAGTGAGCTAAAAAACGGTGATGGATCAAGCCCTGATCTTTTGACTGGGTATGAGTGTTCTGTTTAACTCAGATGCTCTGTCCATCACCACCCCCTTTCTGAATCGTTTTGGCCGCTATAGAAGTGGCAGGGTATGCTCAGATGTGAGTCCCTTGCTCACTGCACCATCAGGATTCAAGCAAGCCGGGCCGAAGACGGCTGTAATGCCAGAAACCGGTCCCCGGAAGCTTGTTTCCTTTCCAGTAAAGAACTGGCTTCGTAGTTTGGTCTGCCCTGTTCCCATGATGCACTGGGCCAGGGTCAGACTAATTTGCATATAGCCAGGTTCTGAACTGGGATGGTGCAGTGAGCTAAAAAACGGTGATGGATCAAACCCTGATCTTTTGACTGGGTATGAGTGTTCTGTTTAACTCAGATGCTCTGTCCATCACCACCCCCTTTCTGAATCGTTTTGGCCACTATAGAAGTGGCAGGGTATGCTCAGATGTGAGTCCCTTGCTCACTGCACCATCAGGATTCAAGCAAGCCGGGCCGAAGACGGCTGTAATGCCAGAAACCGGTCCCCGGAAGCTTATTTCCTTTCCAGTAAAGAATTGGCTTGGTAGTTTGGTCTGCCCTGTTCCCATGATGCACTGGGCCAGGGTCAGACTAATTTGCATATAGCCAGGTTCTGAACTGGGATGGTGCAGTGAGCTAAAAAACGGTGATGGATCAAGCCCTGATCTTTTGACTGGGTATGAGTGTTCTGTTTAACTCAGATGCTCTGTCCATCACCACCCCCTTTCTGAATCGTTTTGGCCACTATAGAAGTGGCAGGGTATGCTCAGATGTGAGTCCCTTGCTCACTGCACCATCAGGATTCAAGCAAGCCGGGCCAAAGACGGCTGTAATGCCAGAAACCGGTCCCCGGAAGCTTGTTTCCTTTCCAGTAAAGAATTGGCTTGGTAGTTTGGTCTGCCCTGTTCCCATGATGCACTGGGCCAGGGTCAGACTAATTTGCATATAGCCAGGTTCTGAACTGGGATGGTGCAGTGAGCTAAAAAACGGTGATGGATCAAGCCCTGATCTTTTGACTGGGTATGAGTGTTCTGTTTAACTCAGATGCTCTGTCCATCACCACCCCCTTTCTGAATCGTTTTGGCCACTATAGAAGTGGCAGGGTATGCTCAGATGTGAGTCCCTTGCTCACTGCACCATCAGGATTCAAGCAAGCCGGGCCGAAGACGGCTGTAATGCCAGAAACCGGTCCCCGGAAGCTTGTTTCCTTTCCAGTAAAGAACTGGCTTCGTAGTTTGGTCTGCCCTGTTCCCATGATGCACTGGGCCAGGGTCAGACTAATTTGCATATAGCCAGGTTCTGAACTGGGATGGTGCAGTGAGCTAAAAAACGGTGATGGATCAAACCCTGATCTTTTGACTGGGTATGAGTGTTCTGTTTAACTCAGATGCTCTGTCCATCACCACCCCCTTTCTGAATCGTTTTGGCCACTATAGAAGTGGCAGGGTATGCTCAGATGTGAGTCCCTTGCTCACTGCACCATCAGGATTCAAGCAAGCCGGGCCGAAGACGGCTGTAATGCCAGAAACCGGTCCCCGGAAGCTTGTTTCCTTTCCAGTAAAGAACTGGCTTGGTAGTTTGGTCTGCCCTGTTCCCATGATGCACTGGGCCAGGGTCAGACTAATTTGCATATAGCCAGGTTCTGAACTGGGATGGTGCAGTGAGCTAAAAAACGGTGATGGATCAAGCCCGATCTTTTGACTGGGTATGAGTGTTCTGTTTAACTCTGATGCTCTGTCCATCACCACCCCCTTTCTGAATCGTTTTGGCCACTATAGAAGTGGCAGGGTATGCTCAGATGTGAGTCCCTTGCTCACTGCACCATCAGGATTCAAGCAAGCCGGGCCGAAGACGGCTGTAATGCCAGAAACCGGTCCCCGGAAGCTTTTTTCTTTTCCAGTAAAGAATTGGCTTGGTAGTTTGGTCTGCCCTGTTCCCATGATGCACTGGGTCAGGGTCAGACTAATTTGCATATAGCCAGGTTCTGAACTGGGATGGTGCAGTGAGCTAAAAAACGGTGATGGATCAAGCCCTGATCTTTTGACTGGGTATGAGTGTTCTGTTTAACTCAGATGCTCTGTCCATCACCACCCCCTTTCTGAATCGTTTTGGCCACTATAGAAGTGGCAGGGTATGCTCAGATGTGAGTCCCTTGCTCACTGCACCATCAGGATTCAAGCAAGCCGGGCCGAAGACGGCTGTAATGCCAGAAACCGGTCCCCGGAAGCTTGTTTCCTTTCCAGTAAAGAATTGGCTTGGTAGTTTGGTCTGCCCTGTTCCCATGATGCACTGGGCCAGGGTCAGACTAATTTGCATATAGCCAGGTTCTGAACTGGGATGGTGCAGTGAGCTAAAAAACGGTGATGGATCAAGCCCTGATCTTTTGACTGGGTATGAGTGTTCTGTTTAACTCTGATGCTCTGTCCATCACCACCCCCTTTCTGAATCGTTTTGGCCACTATAGAAGTGGCAGGGTATGCTCAGATGTGAGTCCCTTGCTCACTGCACCATCAGGATTCAAGCAAGCCGGGCTGAAGATGGCTGTAATGCCAGAAACCGGTCCCCGGAAGCTTGTTTCCTTTCCAGTAAAGAATTGGCTTGGTAGTTTGGTCTGCCCTGTTCCCATGATGCACTGGGCCAGGGTCAGACTAATTTGCATATAGCCAGGTTCTGAACTGGGATGGTGCAGTGAGCTAAAAAACGGTGATGGATCAAGCCCTGATCTTTTGACTGGGTATGAGTGTTCTGTTTAACTCAGATGCTCTGTCCATCACCACCCCCTTTCTGAATCGTTTTGGCCCTAGGCACGTCCTCGGCGCGGACGAGCGCAGACAGGCTAGACTCAGGCTCGACTCCGGCGCGACAATGGAGCGCCCGCTGCTTGCGTTCGCTGCGCGAAGTGGTGGCCATCTTTCTTTGTAGTCCCTTCTACAGCGCAAGGGCGCTGGGACTTGTAGTTCCACACCGGAATTGTGAGGGGACTGGTCCCGCGTCACTGGCCACAGTACCTAATCGTCTGTGAGCTCGGAGGGACACGCGTAAGTAATGCAGTATGTAGATTTAAGGCAGTGGGCTGATTTAAAAATCACAAAATTGCCCTACAAATAAAAACACAAAATAACACAATGTTTAAAAATGCAGGCAGGCTACCACCCGGCTTCCGCCTCAGGTGCAAAGATTAATTAAGCGCTAATGGCAGGAACAGATTAGTAGTATTCACCAGGCTCCCGCCTCAAGTGTAAAAAGGAATTGTGTACAGAGGAACCAGAGACAGACCTACATGCAGGGAGGATCTGGGAGAGCTACCTTTGTGCATCAAACACCAGGAACAGACCTTGTTTGCAGGGAGTATCACAGACAGATCACATGTCAGAGAGCATCAGAAACAGGCCTTGTGCAGACGGTAACTCTCAAAAAGCACCTTTGTCACAAAAAAGCATTTCTCGCTTCATATATAGGTAGAATGTCAGAGGGCTTGACTTAGACATTACTTGTGATTGGGGATGTTTATTGTCCTCTGTTTAACACACCCTCAGTCCAAGCACAAATACGTCATAGAGACCAACAGCAGGTATGGTTATGCAATAGTTGCCACGAGCAGAATATCAGGGCACAACATTTGTTACAAGAAAAGGATGCAGTAGCATAAAAACAGAAGTCAGCAAGTCACATCCAGTAAGCAGTGAGCATACACTTTCCACGTATGGACAACCTCCTCCTACTGCCAAAATGCTATGTATTTATTAAACTTTTATGTCACACTAGAATATGTATTATGTTGCAGACACCGGAGCACTTTCTGTTAACAATTATTTCTCAACTTTTTTGGAGCTCATTTGTGGAGTTATGTGTTGCCCTCCTGGGAGAGGCATCAATGTTAGGCATCGGGAAAGAGGTTAATGGAAGCCACCCTAGAGTATACCAAGGGTCATATTTACTAGGAGGGCGATAAATAAACGCAAAGCGAGCTTAGCGCTTGTTTATTTATCGCTGTCTATCGCAGGAATTTATCGGCCTGGTAACGCTTTATCAACAACGCGTTACTCCAGGGCGATAATACTCCAGGGAAATGGGCCAACATCACCGGAAAACCAGCGATGTTGCACCTAAAACGGAGATAGCCTTGGTGATACAACCCTGTGGTCGTTTCACCTTAATCCACCTCCCATGTTAGCTATGCCTTAGTCAGGAATTTAACAGACGTTAAATTCCTGCGTTAAGGCATAGTTAATGGGATTTAAAATATCGCTACCCCTCGTTGATGATATCACGAAGCTGGGGTAGCGATATTTTCCCATGGTGCTTGTTAGGCACGCCTCCGTTGCATCTCATTAGAGATGTAAAGCGAGGCGTGAACAAAACGGGAGCTGAATCAAGGAAACACGCGCTAGCGTGCCCTTGCAAATAATGCGATATAATTATCGCCGCTTTTTGCCCGAAAACGGACGCTAAAGCGACGATAATCCTATCTTCAGCCCTTGATGATATGCCCCCAAGACTCTATGGGGAATATATACAAGCCCCTATCACCACCACAATGTCACTTTTACCAACGTTGTGGTGGCAATAGGGGCTTAGCCTTATTTACAAGGTACCGTTAAGCCACTTACTCTGCCTTGTAAATAAGGCACCCTTTCACGCTATGGTTAGCGTGAAAGGGGTAAGCAGTGGGTGTTGTAGTGGGCGTTCCACCGCAACACCCATTGTTTTTGGCGCTGTCCCCTATGTACAAGGGTGGCGTACATAGGAGGCAGCACCAAAATTAAGACGAGGGAAAACCTGGTCTTAACTTGGTGAAACGAGGAGAAATGCATTGTTTGTCCTCGTTTTTGCTTTTTCCATGTGTGCTGCCATGCAGCACACATAAAAGTCACAAAATGGCATTTTAAGATTGTTTATGTGCAGAAAGGGACACCTTCCTACACATAAACAATCCTCCCCTGCATGCAGACCCCCTTGCACTATGGTGGAAGGGTGCCTGCGTTGGCGCTTCACTGCTAAGTGTAGCGCCAGCACAGGGCAAAAGGCAAGTCTGTACCATATCCTTGTAAATTTGGTGCAGTCTTGCGTTTCAGAAGTGGCGGAGTGAGGCGTTAAGCCATGATGGCTAACGCCTCACTCCGCCAATTCCTCGTACATATGCCCCTATATGTTTTCATCTAGGGACATCCTAGCCCAATCTGTGGTACAACCACAAACTGCAACCCAAAAACGACCCTATAAAATGTAAATGCTGTAGGTTTAAAGCGTCACTTCAGAAGCTGTGGTGCAGAACATTTGAGTGCAGTAGCTGTAGACACAGGATATTTCTATAGGATGTGGTAGTGCAAGCCCTGTAGTCAGAAGAATTGTGGGTGTATAACCTGTAGGTGTAAGCATGTGGCTGCAGAGCATTAGTGCAAGAGTTGTCAGTACAGGATCATTCCCTAGGATGTGTTGATGCAGGGTCTGTGGGTATAGGACTTCTCATGTTGATATCATATAATTGAATATCTAGTTATATATGTACAATGCAGTACAGGACAGTTCCCTGCAGGAATCGCCAGAGGCACTGTGGGTGCAGGACATATCAACACAAGAATTTCGGGTATGAGAATCTCCCCACCAAGTATGTTAGTACAGCACCCTTACATGCAGACCTTTTAAGTGCTGGGTCTGTGAACAAAGAAGATATACCCACAGGAGATGTATGTGCAGGCTTTGTCACTGCTGCCCTTTCATGTGGCAGCAATACCCATGGCTGCACGCTCACTCGTGTATCTATGACTGTTGTGGGCAACCCCAGCTTGCCAGCATCTTTAAAGAACCTGCATAGTTCTTATCCCCACCTTTGTGCAGTTGATGAAACAGTGATCTAGGTGGCTCTCATTTCAGAGATCATAATGGTTACCTGAAGCCCGGCTTTCATGAGGTACCTAAGAGGCAGAGGGAATGGTAGATGTGGGAAGGGGGGAAAGGTGCAAAAGGACTAAGGAGGGACTAGATGCGAGGAGGAGGTGATCAAGAGGAAGATACAGTCGAGAGAAGTGGATGGAGAAAAAAGGGAGATGGGCGATTGCAGAGATGAAGATGATGAAAGGGGCAAATGAGGTTATAGCTAAGCAAGGGTTGAGGTGATAGTTCAGTAAGAGAAGCACAGAGAGTGAATGAATGGATGAAGAGACAAGGAAGGTGCAAGGAGACAGTGAAGATGGAGATGATGATACAAGAAATGGATGTGGTGACAATAAAGATTAAGGGCCAGATGTAGGTAGCCAAATACCGGTCGTTAACGGCCGAATTCGGCCGTTACCGACCGGTATTTGGCTATTGAGATGTAGGGGCACGGAAACAGGGCAAATCGGTAATTTTACCGATTCGGTAAATATACCGGTCGGTAAATTTACCGACCGGTATATTTACCGACCGGTATATTTACCGATTCGGTGAAATTGATATATAGGTGGGACTCTTCTGAGTCCCACAAGGCCTACAAAATCGGTATTTTACCATCAAATTCAATTTGATGGTAAAATACCGATTCCGGTGTGCATGCACATGTGTGCATGCACACCTATGCCATATGACAGGCAGACCTGCCCTTAGGGCAGGTATGCCTGCCACATGGCCCCCGAACCTTTTTTGGGGGTGCTAGAGGGTGTCAAAGTGACACCCCCTGCACCCTTGTCAAAATCGGTATTTACCGAATCGGTAAATACCGACCGGTAATGCCCCATTCATTCCTATGGGCTTCAAAGCCCATAGGAATGAATGGGGCATTACCGGTCGGTATTTACCGATTCGGTAAATACAGATATTTACCGAATCGGTAAAAAACACATCTGGATGGACCTACATGTCCACCCTTCATATTTACCGATTCTTAATTACCGAATCGGTAAAATTCGGTAATTAAGAATCGGTAAATATTTTTTACCTACATCTGGCCCTAAGTGGGGTAACAAAAAAGAGTAAGGAAACAGTCAATACAATTATGGAATGGAAGAGAAGACCATCAATGAACCAATAAGGATACAATCAAGGAAGAGAGTAGATGGATGACAAGGAAGAGTGAGGTAACAAAAATGAGTAAGGAGACAGTCAAGGAAAGGATCAGGAGACATTCAAGGAAGACATGAGGGGCAATCAAGGAAGAGGAAGCTAGGAAGAAGTGAAGATATTGTCAAGGAAATAATGAAGAGAAAGTGTAGAGGAGACAGACAAGGGGGGATATGAACAAATTCAAGGATGGGAAGGGGAAAGAATCGAGAAAGAGTGAGGCAACAATCAAGAAAGGAGGGAAAAACAGTAACAGAAGAGACGAGGGAACAAGGAGACAATCAGGAAAGGAAGTGGTATGAAAAATAGGAGAAGGCATTGAAGGAAGAGGCTGGATGATGATCAGAAAGTATTGAGGAGATAGTCAAGGAAGGCATGAGGAGACAGAAAACAAATGACTGACAAGACAATTAAGGAAGAGGCAAAGGACAGATAAAAGATGGATGAGAAGATAATTAAGGAGTGGATGAGGTGAGTTTCCAGAAAGGGTGAGGTAACAATCAAGAAACAACTGAAGAAACAGCAAAAGAATCCCTAGAGGAGGCGATAGTTAAGGAAGGGGTGTGGTGACGATTAGGAAAGGAGTTACAAAAGTATATGTTGTCCATCCAAGAAGAAGTGGCAGACAAGATGATGTGTAGGATGTAAATAGAATCAAGGATGATATGAGGAGAAATTCTAGGAAAGACGAGGTTATGGTGTACATCAGCTTACTTGGCAAAACAGAAATTCTCTGAAATATTGTAGCAGTGTTCCTACAGAATGCCTGTACAAACTGATACTTTGTGCCAATTAGTTCTAGGAATTGAGCTTGAAAATGCATAATTTTACGCCATTATTAAACAAAATTATCCAACGTGGAACCCCAGATTCCTCCTTAAGTGATCTATTGCTATGCTTGTAAGAACCGGAAAAATCAGGATTTGGTCTAGCGCCCCACCACTTTCATAGGTCATCAGTCGCCACTGTAGTGTGTTTTCATTATTTGCCCCAGTGAGGGCAGTATTCATTCGAGCCCCTCAGAGGGACCTCCCTGGGAAGTGAGTATCCAGAGCACTAGACTGAGGTCCTGGATGCACGGTAAGTGTGCCCCTCTTTGTAAGACTGGCTACTGCCTTATTTATGTGGGCTCTGTGGGACTGCTGGTGATGGCAGCATGCACTATAGACAGAAGTAGGGTTTTTCCATACTGCTCTTCCCAAGTAAAAAGGTACGGCAGTCTCTCATAACAGAGACCCTTACTTCCATGTATGTGGGTCATGTGTGAAAACTGCTTTTACATGTTGTGTGTGTCTGTGAGTGGAAGCCTGTATGCATGTTTGGCAGTTTGCATGGTGATGTCCAGTTTGACTGCATGTGTGTGTGTGTGTGTGGCAACCTATGTTGCTAGAAAGCTTTATGCCTCTGTGTCTCTGCAGACCTGGAAGCCTCTCCTTATCTCCTGCCCCTCTTTATAAACCATTACAGTGTCCTAAGCAGGGGAGTGTCAGGCCTACTTCCTTCGCAGTTGCTGCAGTGTCTACCAGAGAGAACTCACCAGAGTCATCGCCCGTAGCGCGAGCTGATGAGTCTGCTTCATCCCTGGCTCTGTTGTTGACTGCAGGGAAACCTCTGTGAGCTCCCACTCCCCAACCAGTTGTACTCTGAACCCCTGCGGACCCTGTGGTGTTGCTAGGATAGGATGTTATCAGGTTGTGGGATGGAGGTCACAGCTGGTGACATAAGAAGGTTCTGACATGGAACCATGAGGGTTGTGACAGTTGGTTGGGACCTCGGTCAGGGAAGATGCTCTCCCTATACCTTCCCACTAAAACAACTTCAAACACTATAATTTGTGTGACCTCGTCACTACAAATTGGCGACAGGCTGAGGACCACGCATAACCTACCTCTGATTGTGTGTTGAAGATTGTAGCATTCTCTGCAGACACCCCGTCTTTGCAGCTTTTTAGCGGCATTTTCTGTCACTGAGACACTTGTGCTCTGGACTGCCTATGCCTTCAGGTGTATTCCTGTGCTGATAAGTTTTTGGAAGAGAGCTAGCAAAGCAATTACCAAATTTGGGTCTTGCAATTGAAGCGCGAGCCATTGCGCTAACTAACTCAGCGCGAGTATTCATGAGCAGTTGCTGCAGGATGTCTTTGAGACTATACGTCAATGCAGGGTTGTTGATTGCTACGTGGGACATCAGCATTATCGGTGGCCATCTTGATTGAGGCCTACGCACATACGTTACATTAGGTGGCCATCTTAGCAGCAGAGGCCCAATACAGTTAGTGGTGACACGCAAGCTTGTAGCAGTCTACAGCTGTTCATTCAGTTAGCGGTGCAGTGTGCAGTGACAGGCAAAACTCTTACAAAATGTCAGAGGACCTTTACTTCACTCTACAAGGCGCCTCATCAATTACCAGTGACAAGCCCACCGTGCGGCATGATTAAAGCTGTTTATGGGACGGAAGTTGCTCAGCTCGCTCGGTTTTCTGAGGAGAGGGCTGACTGCTGCTTGCTTCCAGTCATTTGGGAAAGTGGCAGATTTGATGGAGGTGTTGATGATGTGTGTGAGGACCCTTCTCATTGGTGGTCCTCTCATTTTGTGTATCTGGTGGGGTATACGGAATACCAGATCTGGCAATCGAGCCTTCTCCTACATCATTCCTAAAGCATAGAACGGCCTGCCTCTACACATAAGAGCCTCCTCACTACTTGAATTCTGCAAGAAGCTGAATACCTGCTTTTTTACCTAGTCCCATTTGGCACTAGGTGTGCCAACACTCACACCTGCTTAGGGCCAAGATACCCTCCCGGGTGATAGTGCGTTCAAGAAATCGGCATAAAATATAATATAAGAAAGCAGTGCAGCAACTAAAGTTGCTGCACTACATGAAGGAAAAGAGCAGAACAGAGGCACTGCTAAGGTATGGCGTTGTTTTCTTCTCTCCTTTTACTGGTGCATTTGGGGCTGCCATGCAGCAATGCACACTCCCTTATGCCATAGTGACTTGGAGGAAGCAACCAAAGATTACCCATCACAGGGCGGTGGATCAATATCCAAATTGCCCTTCACGAAAAGTGAGCGGGCATACTGTTCCCAAAATGAGCTGCAAAAAAACGACCCCACAGCTTGTAAGTTCCATCTTCCAAACCACCCATATATTGCTTAAATATTCCAGGCTCCCTGGACTTACACATTCCATTTAGGGTGTGCCATCCCTTCCTCAGATGTCCCTGTTTAGCATGCATCACCTTAATGTCTTTAAATGTCTAGAGTAATCCGGTGGGACATTAGCTTCACAAAATGCTGCTGCTGTTTATTTATGGATCCTTGACTCTGTTGTAAACCAAGAGCAGCCTGTGTAACGCATAGAAGCACTTATTTATATCTGACCCCACTGGAAATAAGCAGTCTAACAGGGAGAACATTACCAGAGCACAAAAGCAGACCTAAAAACCAGAGCATGCGAGGTACTTCCATGATGTCATGTCAGGGCTCGTATTAAGGACACAAGTCCATGCTGTGAGTGCCGAGCCTATCTAGAATCCCAGGCCTCCTGGTACCGGTATAACTCAAGTACCAATGATGGACCCTGGGGAAACAGGGGATAATGTTAATATTAATGCTAATAAGACGTATTAAGCGCACGAATACCCAAGGGTGTCTGGCCGCTATTGACTGCCACAATTCCTCCTAGTTACTCAGTTCTGGAAAAGCCAAGTTTTTAGCTTTTTTCTAAAAACGGTGAGGGAAGCTGCTCCTCTCAGCTCAGCTGGTAGTATGTTCCACAGCTGTGCGGTACCATAAGAAAGACTCCTACCGCCCAAGTCATAGTGCATATTCTTGGTATTAACCCCTCCCACGCTGGTGACGGAACCGCTCCGTCACGCCCCTCGAGGGGCTGTGCTGGTGACGAAGCGGTTCCGTGACGGCCCGCTCGCCGCGCCTGCGTGGCGCGTTCTATTGAGCGGGCGGGGCCATGACGGAACAGCTCCGTCACGCCCCTCGGGTGGGCTGTGCTTGTGATGGAGCGGTTCCGTCACTGCCCTGCCCGCTCAATAGAACGTGCCTCGCAGGCGCGAAATCAGCGTCACCAGCGTCGGGGCACCGCGCGGCCCCCCCCGTCCCTTAGCGCTGCAGCGGAATTGTCGCCGCAGCAAAAGAGTTAATGGCCTGGAGATCTGGGCATCTTCTGGAAAAGAAGTGCGCAGTGTTGCCAAATATTCAAACCATACTGCCAGGAAAGATTACACATTATACGTTAACCAAACAATTACCTAGCTACCCCCTTCCATATTAGGGATGGCTGACTCGGAGAAAACTGAAATAGGTATGCCCGAATCACTGCAGAGTCTGTGAAAGAAAACACCCTGGAACTCCAACATGTACTTTAAGACTAATAGCAGGGGAGAGGAGCACGAGGGAGAACAAGAAAATAAGTAAAGAAATGCAAGTGAAAGGAAAGGCTGGGTGACAAACTCAGCAATAAGCGAAAACCCTACTAGCAAACAATGTTGCTAGTCACTGACTGCAGGCTCCAACCGCAGCTTTATAATATCTCTGCTGGTAATCACCTGGAAGTGAGCCTTATTTTCAGGTCCTATTGCCCTTCGTCCGTCTTCAGTTGGGAATTTCCCGTTCACTCAGAACGGCAATGACCACCATCTTAGATAAATAACCCTCTAAGGGAAGGGAGGCCGTATCTTCCCCCTTCTGGAGCGATAACCCTGCTTCGAGAGACTTCTGTTTTGAGAGCTAGAGTTTACATGGCTGCAGGAGATCCCTCTGTGCACCACCACTGGCAGTATGCTTCTCCCCCTGATACAGCGCTTAAAGTAGGATATTTACAATATAGTGGCAAATTGTGTCACTATGCCAAGAAGGCTAACGACGCGCTACGTCACTTTAGAAACGCATAATTCAGCACACAAAGAAGTTGCAAAACAGCATTTCTTTTAATGATTGTTAATGTGCAGGAAGGGGGACCTTCCTGCACATAAACAATCTGTGGTGATCTGCACTGTCAGCCATTCCACGTGATGTCATCTCTGGTAGTTCTAAGTGCTGATAATTCTTCCCCAGTGTTCCCTGTTTGGCAGCAAAATGTATGTTTCTATGTGTGCTGCACAACGCAGCACACATGGAAACAGCAAAAACAAGGAGAAATAAAGCATTACCCCTCGTTTCGCCTGTTTAAGACCAGGTTTTCACTGGTCTTAATTTTAGTGCTGCCTCCTATTTACGCTGCCATTGTTGTAAATAAGAGGCAGCGTCAAAATCAATGGGTGTTGCGGTGGAACGCCCACCACAACACCCATTGCCCGCCCCTTTCCAGCTAAAGACAGCGTTAAAGGGAGCCTTATTTACAAGGCAGCTTTAAGCCTCGTTAATTTGCCTTTAATTTGTTAAAGGCAAAGCCCCTATCACCATCACACGAGATAGGGGCTTCTGAATATGCTCCCGAGTTGCATGCCCTCTGAGGTAGAGCGGACACCTGCTCTGTATTGGCATCAGCTACGGCCATTCCACAGTCATTACTACTCTGTTAGAAGTTATTACGTGCGAGTAACGATGAAGTCAGTTTACCTATAAGTGCTTGCCATAAGAAAATAATTCACAGCGCTATACAAAGAGGAAAATCTCCTGCACAAAAGAGGACAATATTTTGTTCTTCGAAATAGACACACAGCTGGCTGTGCCAATGGTGAGGGCCCGCCCTCATAAACAAGCACTATATCAAGCAAGAGAGACCAGATGGTCTGACCTTACAACCTCACCTGGCAGTGGCACTGTGCCAGTCTCTAGGTGGTCAGAAAGTCATTGTGGGGGCGGCCTTCTGTGCGACAGGTCACTGCTGGAGTCACATTAAAGTTTCATCGTCACCCAGAGGTCTCTGCGCCTGGTATGTCAGCACTCAGCAGCGCCATTGTCTGTCTCTCTGGGAAGGTGGCTTCCCAGGCAGCGCGCGCCTGCTCAGACAAGTGATCCCCGGGCCTGTTCATGCAGCAACTGCTCTGAGGAGCATTGTTGATCATGATAGGGGAGCTGGCTGTTGACTGTGCACAGAGCAGACAAAGAGAAAGTGATGCTCTCAACAGGGGAACGCTAATTACCTCTGTAACTGGACCCGGAAGCAAACTATGACAGCAAGTCTCGGCCTTCCGAGCCACCGTGGCGTCTAAGAGCTCAGACACTGAAGAGGCAGCCGGCCAGCACACTTAAAAACACACACACGACATTTCATAGCTGTTTGACCCGAGCAATACACGGGCAAGAGCGTGCCCAATAGCTCAAACTCTTGTAAATGCAAGACCTCGGGCACCATTATCCCGGGCGGCTTGGAAAGTGAAAGTACGCATGGCGCGCTGAATGTTGCACGAAAGCATGTCATGCCTGCAGTAGGAGAAACTTATTAAAGAAAATAGTGCTTACAGACTAAATAAGACATACCATGTAACAACAGAATTAAAGGGCCAGTCCTCATGGGAAGTGTCAAATGAAGAAAAGACGGTACTAAGAAGGTACTATCAAGCCTGTTAATGAATCAGAAGTCAGCATTTACAAAGGACAATGACACAAGCCAATGAAAATTATGGGCAGAGAGTGCGCGGAGCTTCACGTCCTTGCTCGAACACAGCATGCCTTGCAGAGCGGCACATGCGCTGCACAGGCTCGACCTAAAAATAACTACTCAGGGTTCCATTAAAATGGTGTCATCTTGGAAACATGGGGCACCTATAAAGGATTTGGAGGCCTGTAAACGGTTTGGGGACCCGAAAGTGTTGAGGACCCCCGACGCCACAGGGCTGAAGGGGCCTGTGTTAGCCCCTGAGCTGAGCCCTGAAAATAGTTGACATTTAAATCATGCAGCAAACAACAGGTTCGAGTATAAGTTATCTTCTTATTTCAAGAAAGAATGTTTCTTTAACACAGGGAAGTGGAGGGTTTAAAAATGAACTGAGAAACACTCCTGCCTCCGCTCTCATCACAATACTGTTAATGAACTAAGAGGCGAGACAATTGCCATGCGTACAGTATAGTTGGTCTATATTATTTTTTATAGCTGGAGCAGCTTTAAAGGATATTAAATTAAACACAAGACAGGTTTTTGCATTCCGCACATCCTGATCTATAGTAGTAGAAGGTGCTTTCATATGTGATAAAGAACAAAAAGGATACTCGATTAAATAAACTGTTCAGCTAGGATCACACAAATTACTCAATCAACAACACTAGGATTGATGCCAGATTATCCAGTTTCAAAGTATGCAATTCAGTTACTAGACTAGTATCATTTTCTGCCATCAAAGGTTAATGTTTTGTGCTTGGGGTCAGATTAGGAATTGGGATTTCTAAATTGCAATTCTCACAGAATTGCAATTTGGAAATCACAATTCTAAGCTAAGAAATCATAGAACTATGAATTAGCGATTCCTAATAGGCTTGCAAATTGACCATCTTTATGAATATTAATGGATTAACTGCCATCACAGGAAAAGTGGCTTTCAGAGTTTAGCAGAACATCATGTCTGTGGTTGCTTTTAAATAAAGCGTTTTTTTAAAAAAGCAGCCTGTCTTCCTCAGAGAAAAACGGAATGCTTTTTAAAAAAAATGAAACTTTTATGTTACATTGTTAAGAGCAGGTAGTGGTCTGTGGGACCCCTGCCTGCTCTTAAAAAATAGTTTTTTTCGCATTCTTATCGTGCAAAGGGTCCCCAGGGAATCCCTTCTCATTTGTGATCAGTTACTGCTACCTTTGAGTAGTCGGTAAAAAAAAAAAATGTTTTGCACCCGTAGTACCATTAATACATTCAGTATTGATTAGGATATATAGAAGGTATACCCTAAACACACCCCTTCCAAACACCATATCAGATTTGGGTCACAAACACATATTGTGATTTGGTAACAAGTTACCAAACCACAATTTAATGTTTGTATTTTTAACAAGCATGTTTGAGGTTGTAAACAGCTTGATTCTGTGAATTAGGCCATTTGCAAACACAAACACGCTTTTCACATCTGGCCCTTAATTTTTGGAGGATGAGATTTGAGTGGGTGGCAGGCAGAATCAACATTTATTTTGTGCAGTTTTACATAGAATGAACCTTGTCCAGAAGCATAACAGCACTTCACAACAGAGTCAGACTACTTCCATGCTATGTTTTTCTACACAGGGAGATTTGCTGGGTTTCCACAGGATGCAGAGCCAAGGCCGGGTTTTGAACTCTGTTCCCAGTGCTGCATCGTTAGCTGGTGCAAAGTGCCTGCTGTGAAAGCTTGCCTCGTTTTGGGCCTGAAGATCCAGAGCCAGGCATTTGGCTCAAGCTAACTTGAGCTTCAAGTGGCTCTCCCAAATCTTCCTAAAAGTGCCAAAGCATGACACAACATAAGGGGGAAGCACATATGTTCCCCCTAACAAACATGGCTGCTAAGGGAGAAATGCCACTAGGATGTCTGCGTTCACTAGATAGATAGTACGACTCTTAGAGCCACAGGGCCAGTTTTGTAGCTCTGACATATTTAAGGCAGGCTGCAGAAACATCCCTTCAGAGCAGACTTGGCTGCCACCACGAGAGCCCCATGATCCCTTCCAGCAGCAGTCTCCTGCAGTGTGAGGCTGGTTACAGCCCAGATCCCTGACCAAATAACAAACGGCGGCAAATAGACATCTTGAACAAAGATAACTTTCATAAAAGCATTTTCATTGAAAATAGGTGCGATCTGGTTAATAAGTCTGACAATCATTGTAAATTTGGTCTACTGAAGCAGAAATAGCCCTGGTCCGCTGCTGCTGAAACTACCAATGGTGAGCTGCTCACCAGGAATCACTTAGGGTGACAATAGATTGGAGATTTACTACTGCATAATCTGTTGCTGGTTTGGTACTGCAGAATCTAATCCTGGTGCCCTGTTTCTAACCCTGGTGCCCTGTTGCTAATCCTGGTGCCCTGATCCTAATCCTGGTGCCCTGATCCTAATCCTGGTGCCATGTTCCTAATAGTGGTGACTGTTCCTAATAGTGGTGCCCTGTTGCTAATCCTGGTGCCCTGTTGCTAATCCTGGTGCCCTGTTGCTAATCCTGGTGCCCTGTTCCTAATAGTGGTGCCCTGTTCCTAATAGTGGTGCCCTGTTGCTAATCCTGGTGCCCTGTTCCTAATCCTGGTGCACTGTTCATAATCCTGGTGCACTGTTCATAATCCTAGTGCCCTGTTCCTAACACTGGTGCCCTGTTCCTAATCCTTGTGCCCTGTTCCTAATCCTGATGCACTGTTCCTCATACTGCTGCCCTGTTCCTAATAGTGGTTTGCTGTTCCTAATCCTGGTGTACTGTTTTTAATCCTGGTGCACTGTTCATAATCCTAGTGCCCTGTTCCTAACACTGGTGCGCTGTTCCTAATCCTGCTGCCCTGTTCCTAACACTGGTGCGCTGTTCCTAATCCTGATGCACTGTTCCTCATACTGCTGCCCTGTTCCTAATAGTGGTTCGCTGTTGCTAATCCTGGTGTACTGTTCTTAATCCTGGTGCCCTGTTCCTCATACTAGTGCCCTGTTCCTAATCCTGGTGCCCTGTTCCTAATGCTGGTGCCCTGTTCCTAATCCTGGTGCCCTGTTCCTAATCCTGGTGCCCTGTTCCTAATCCTGATGCACTGTTGCTAATACTGGTGTCCTGTTCCTAATCCTGGTGCCCTGTTCCTAATACCGGTGCCCTGTTTCTAATCCTAGTGCCCTGTTCCTAATCCTGGTGCCCTGTTCCTAATAGTGGTGCCCTGTTCCTAATGCTGGTGCCCTGTTCCTAATCCTGGTGCCCTGTTCCTAATCCTGGTGCCCTGTTCCTAATCCTGATGCACTGTTGCTAATACTGGTGCCCTGTTCCTAATCCTGGTGCCCTACTCCTAATCCTGATGCACTGTTGCTCATACTGGTGCCCTTTCTCTAATACTGGTGCCCTGTTCCTAATCCTGGGGTCCTGGTCCTAATCCTGGTGCCCTGTTCCTAATCCTGGTGCCCTGTTCTGGTCTCCTACTAAAGAACCTACCACTGGTCTGCTGCTGCAGATTTGTCACCGTTCTGCAGTGGTAGAATCTAACTTTGATGTGCGGCAGCACATCCACCCCTGGTATTCTGCGTCTGATTCTACCTCCGGTCTGTTGCCTGTCACAGGTTTTCCCTCTCCCACCCACTTGTCTGATTATGCGCAATTTATACCTAGCTTCTTTCTTAGATTATAGTCTGTTACAGCATCTACATCTGGTCTTTTCTTGAAATTAAACTTGTCCTGCTGTGCAGAATGATATACCTGTGGTCGGCCATTGCAGAATCTACATTACTCAGTTGTGGCAGAGTCTATACCTGGTTTGCCTGTGTAGAATCTACCACAATTCTGCTGGTCTAGAATCTAGATCTAGTCGAGTGTTGCAGAATCTACATGGGTTTAATTGTTACAGAATCTACCTCTGGTCGGATGTTGCTGAATGTAGCCCCGGGCTTCTGTTACAGACTCCTGGTCTGCTGCAAAATGCCCAAACTGGAGTCACTAAGATGACTTGGTCCCAGTTGTTCTTGATCTTCTTGAGAACTCTGGACAGGATTGACAGAAAGTTGGATAGGAGTCCTGAGCTCCACTCAAGACTAAATGTGTCTCTGAGGGAGAGCCACCTTGGAAACTCCAGGCAGAGAAGAAGTGCTGACATTGCGCATTCTAAGTTGTGGCGAATAGATCGAGCCAAGACTACCCACAACCGTGCACCACCTCCGAATGAAGACGCCATATGTGATCCACTAGGCATTGACGGCTGAATTATTTCCCACTCTGACATTCAGAGAGCCCATCAGATGTTGAACCACCAGGGAAATGCCATGGCAATCCAGCCATGTCTAAATAAGTAGTGCCTCTTGACAAAGGGTCCACAACCCCACCCTGCCCTGTTTGTTGCAGTGCCAAATGGCAGTAGTGTTGTCCGTGGACACTTGCAATAACCTCCACTTGATCGAAGGAAAAAAGCTTTCAATGCCAACCGGAGCTCCAAGAGGTTGATATGAAGCCTGGACTCTACCAGAGATCAGAGTCCTCTGATTTCCTCCTCTCCTATATGGCGCCCCAGTCCGGGAGTAATGTATCTGTCACGACTGTGAGCTCTGGTGTGGAAGAGAGAGAGGTCTGCTAAATCCAATCACGTTCTATGAGCCACTACCGCAGGTCTTTTGCAGTTCCCTCTGATATAAGTGTCAGTACTGTAAGTCACAAGAGTGCAAGGTGGTACTGTGTCAGCCGAGCTGGGGACGGAGGAAGTGGCGGTGGGGTTGTTGAAATGGGAGGGCGTAACCCGATTGGACAATCTGGTGCAGCCATTTGTGTGTTATAATCACCCTCCATCAGTGCAGATGGTATCAGATTCTGCTGCCAACAGGATGCCTATGTTAAACTGAGAACACTAAAGAGGTTTTCACTGTGTGGCTGTCGGGGCTTAGGACTCCATGAGGCTTGCGGAAGCTGCGTCCATGGCCACGAAAGGACTGAGCCTGATGGCCATGGTGGCTGGGAGAAAAGACGCTGCTGATAACCCCTACCGTAGCCACAAAAGGAGCATAAGGCAGAATGCCGCTGTCGTAGGGCCACAGAGAGCCCCATCGAGACAAGGTTATGTTATGTTATGTTATGTTATGTTATGTTACTGGGGGTTTTATATAGCGCACAGCTGCTCCGAAGAGCGTCCCGGCGCTGCAGATCAAGAACAAGCACCAGCAACCAACAAAGAATACCACCGGCAAAGGAAAGTGCTCAGAAGAAAAAGAAATTATTGGGAAAAGAGAAAAGTCTTCAGCTCCTTTCTAAATGCGAGCAGGTTAGAACTAGCGCGTAAGGTCAGAGGTAGCTCGTTCCAAAGGTTGGTGCTGTTTGATTTACTTGTAAGGCACTTATCGGAGTGGCCTGGCTCCATAGTGAGCGCCATCTTGGAGAAGAGCTGGTGCTGTTTTTAGTGTGTTTTAATCATTTTATGTTTTCGTACTCCAATTTACTTTGCCTTAAATTTAATTTCACCAGTAGTCATCTGGCGCAGGGGAGCCTGTACTTAAAGACAGAGGATGCTGGACCTCATTTTTAGATTTGTTTTCTCCTCACCTGTTTTTCCAGTTTTCACTGCACGGCTGGCAGCGCTTGCCACCCCAAGCACCTGCCCCTTGGATGTCTGGATCCAAATCGGGTACGGAGGGTAATTTACTCTCTGCTGGCATTCAGACCTTCTGGTAAGTTCCAACAGTGCACAAGAATATGTTCCATGGCCTTACTTGACTCCACAAAAACTCTTTGCCTAACATGCAAATCTATTTGCTTTGCTTCCAAATCCTTAGAACATACAAAGGTAAAGGAGGCCTTGTCTCTCGGAATAAATAGCAAAAGTCCCCAGGCTCATTCAAATTTTAAATTGCACACTGTTGAACACCAGATTTTTAGTCAATCCTCACTTTGAATGTCATGATTTTTTTTATTGACCTACTGAATGGACATTGTTTTTGTCACGGAAACCTGGGCTGATCAGAACTCGGGTCCAGAGATCATTGCAGTGACCACTTTCAGGCAGTCTTTACTCCAGTCTCTGGGGAGGGTTTTGAAGCTTTATTGTTCAATCTAGAGCTCTCTAGGCTGCAGGCATTTAATGGCATGCTGGTCTATTGCCCTCCGGAGCCTAGATCCTCTAATTCAGCTTCTCTGATCAGCTTAGCGCTCTCCTCGAATAGTCTATTTTAAACTCTAATTTCTCAGTACTGGGGGATTTTAACTTCCATTTAGAAAACAAACTAGACTCTGACTCAGTAAGGCTCATAAACATCCTGACCGGTTTTGGACTATCTTTAAGAGCAGGCGGTCCCACCCACTGTGCTGGACATATGCTGGATGTGATATTATCCAACAATCCCAATATTAGCGATCCAACATCCTTTTCTCTGACTTGGACGGACCACCACGCAGTGAACTGGGAGATACTGTCCCAGGAAAAATCAGTGCACAACGCACCTGTGAACCAAAATTCTGCAAACAGAGCCTGTCATAAAGTTCCACCCATGGAATATAACTCACTACTCATATCCTCATCTCCCAAATGGCTCCAGCCAAGAAAAAGTCTCAAATTAAAAAGACATCCCAATCATGGTACGACAAGACTCATAGAGCCTCCAGACAAGAGCATTACAGGCAAGAACGGAAATGGGGTAAAACCTATGAGCCTTCAGAAAAAGCTAAATATAAACTAAGCATGGCTGAACATAAAAAAAACGTATTATAGCTGCACAATCAGCCAACTACTTGGCACAAATTAAAATAGCCAGTGACTCCAACAAAATTCTTTTTTAAACTATACAAAAAATTGGCAGTACCTACAAAGAGTAGTTCAGCAGCTAAAGGTTCTGTGACTCCTTAGCCAGTTTTTGTCCAGGAAAAGGTCACAACCATCTTCAATACGTTTACAGTCAGGTATACGCTCATTCATTTGACAACACAGTCCCCTAACCCAAGTATAAGGAGCACAGGGTTCAAGATCTTTGAGGCCCTACAGTAGAACAACTTTGGACGTTCATCCCTAAAATGAAATCTGGCTCCCCTCAGGGTCCGTGCCCACCAAAGGTAGTGCACTTGGCAACTGAGCCAGTGGCACTTTTCTGTCAGATATCTTTGCAGCAATGTTCAAGTCTTTCCCTACCACTGGAAATCAGCCTCAGTCCTTCCACTCCAAAAAAAAGCCATTCTGAATGCGATCAATCTAAATAATTATCTATCGTCCCATATCCAGTCTTTCCTACCCTGCCAAGTTAGCACAGAAAGTGATGAACGAGCAGCTTGCCACCTTCATCGATAATAACTATCTCCTTGACAACACCCAGTTCGGATTTAGGAGAGATCATACTACCGAGTCCGCACTGGTGGTGGCAACAGAGGAAATTGGAGCAAATCTGGATAGGTGAGGAAATGCAGCCCTTGTCCTACTGGACCTATCAGCACTTTCAATACGTTCAACCATGCTGTGCTGATTGACCGTATACGAAGTCTGGGGATAGGGGGTCCGGCGCTTGCTCTCCTACAGTCTTTTCTCTCTAAAAAGGCAGCAGGTGGTGACGGTGGGCACGGCCGGACTGAGAACCAAAACCGGCCCTGGTAAAGTGCTCGGCCGACCCCCTGGGGGTGCTGCCGAGCTCTTTGCCGGGCCGGTTTTCGGCCGATTTTGTTACAGGGCCGATTTCGTAGCTATGCAGCAAAAACGGCCCTGTAACAAAAACGGCCCCCAGGGCCCAAAACCAGCCCCCACCCTTGTGGCGCACCGGGGGATTGCCCGGTGCCCGCAACGGCCAGTCCGGGCCTGGCGGTGGGTGAGTCTACTTCAAGACCCTACTCTCAGCCATGTTGAGTTCCACAGGGCTCATTATTGAGCCCCACAATGTTTAACATGTATGTTATGCCACTGGCCACGCTCATTAAATCCTCTGGCCTATCACTGGCATCCTACTCTGACGACACACAAATTGTTGCGTCACTTTCCAAAGATGAGGCCTATTCCGGTTATACTTTTAGAAATTACATGAGTAAGGTGGTCAAATGGATGGATGGTAACTGCTTGAAATAAAATTCATCCAAGACGGAGGTCATCCTATTCAGAAATAATCTGTCCTTCTGGTTTCGGGCCTGGTGGCCACCTGAATTAGGCTCACCGGTGCCAAAAGTCAAGAATCTGGGGCTAATGCTAGATAAAGAGCTGAACAGAAGGAACAAGTCATCTAGGCCACCTCTGCTTAATTGTATTCTCGGACATTGATCAAGAAAATTAAGAAACACCAAACTTGGCTCTTCATACAGAAATAGGAGATCAGCGCAATTCTCTGTTGATCCGTTTAGCGCAAAGACGCCTCCGGTCATTTGTTCATGCTCAACACATTTTCTCATACATTTCCCATTCATTCATCCAGTGACCTGTGGGTGGCCCTACTGTCCTTGAATCGCACTAAGGCCGAATATGTTGTGTCTCCAAAGAGACATGTTTTATAGAAGGGCTTGTCTATGAGCTAGGTTTGGACATCCCCCAATAAGCCAGTATTCCTCAACCAGGCGTGACGTTGAAGCACTACTGAAGTAATGGCTCTGCCCAGAGAGTCGGTGGTATCCAACCTGTATTTGATTGTGAACTTTGCTGCATCTCGCCCGTCAGCAATAACTTGGGAAAGTATTGCTCGAGCCTCATCCAGGACCATAGGCAGCACCTGTGCACCCATATCCCATACAGTAAGGGAATAACAGCCCAATAAACACACAGTGTTCACGAACTACAGTGCCAAGCCAGCGGAACCAAAAATCCTCTTTCTGAAGGTATCATGCTTCTTGGATTTCCTATCCGGTGATGCGGTAAAGAACGCATCAGGATGGATGCTAGAAGTTGAGCCCTGGACTTCCAGACTCTCAGTGGTAGTGTGATGAGAAAGGAAGGCTGGGCTAACAGGAGTTGGGCAATGGTGGCAGGCAATGGTCCTGTACACAGGAGTACCTTTGTAGGGCTTGGCCCAGGCCCTGAGTAGGACATCAGTGAGTGCTTCGTAGAAGGGTATTAAGGGTTCTGATGGGGATACCCATGGTTGAAACACCTCTGTCAAAACATTTGTTTTGACTTTAAATGTACTGACAAAGAATATAAGAATGGACTTGCACAGCTTTAAGTGAATAAATAAATCACCAATGTTAAAGGTCTGTGGCATGCTGCCTGAGAAAACGCTGTCTGTACCAATCAGCGTGACAATGAAAACCTAATACATAGCTTCCCCCAGTTGAAGGAAGACTCCCAGGTGCACAGCACCAAGTTGACTAAAAAGTCTAAAGTTCTAGCAATAGTTCATCCAGAAGTTACACAAAGAAGAGATTCCAAAGTTTTTAATCCATGCTCATTGATTTCATGAGAGGTTCATCAGTGTATGCAGATGCATAAATTTAACATAATCCGAACGAATATCATCCAATCATTAACAATCCCAATGCATTTCGGGCTATGGTCAAGCCCTTCCTTAGGGGACAGCTCTACAAATATAAAGGAAAACATCAAGGTGTCACTAAAGTTATACATATGTCACCTGGCAGTTATTGCAATTCTTCATGACACATTTTGTGCATTTAACTAAAACGGTGTTCAAACGAGACATCATGCTCAAGGCGTAACCCCCCGTGTGCACAAATCGATAATATCATGCCCTGTGGCAAAAAAAGTGCAATTTAATAGAAAAGTCCGTCCACAAAGTGTTCGTGAAACATGCTGCAGACGTCATGCTCAAGGACACCAAATCAACAACTAAATGCTCGAAAATAAAAAAACAGGTGCAATAGAGCCAAACTGCAACCAAACGTATCCTCACGCTTGATACTCACGGGGATGGTTACATCCGTGTGTACAAAGGATTACTGCCTGAAACAACGTAAGCACGCGTTAACAACCACACGTGGTGGATAAGCCAAGATATAACAAAGTTAACACGGGTCCCCCGAAAGAGGTACTTACAATAATAGAAGTCAAAGGACTCCCCCAGTTTGTATACAGCAAGACGCTCCAAACTAAGACGGTAACAGAGAGGTTAGTGAACGCGCGAATATAAAACACCCATAGAAAGAGGACTACACGTGAAGGTGAAGGTCGGCGCCATCTTGGAGAAGTGATAGACGGTGTAAACACCACAGTGCCAAGATAATCAAAAAGGAAAGTAAAATAAAGCCAGTGGCAGAAATGGTGACTTGTTCAACAAAACCATATACCCAAACCCAAAATAAATGGGCAACTTATTAAGTTTTAAATAAAAAACAAGTTAAAAAACAAATGACTACAACGAATACACAAAATGTAAATGACACAGATAACTACAATCGTATGACACAAAAATGTGCAATTCACAGGTAACATAAAAATTCCATTCTATCATTTAATCCGTGTGGCTGCATCGTCGCCATGAAACGGATCCAAAAATTTTCTCTTTTCAGCAACGTGTTCTTGTTATTGTGAGAGAGTTTGACTTGCTCCAATATAAGATATTTTAACTGGGCTACAGTGTGTTTTTGTTCACAAAAATGTGCGGCCACTGTGGATTTCAAATTACCGGTTCTTATGTGGCTTTTGTGCTCCAGAAGACGTACTCTTAACTTTCTTTCAGTGTGACCCACATAACATTTACCACAGGGACATTTCAACATGTAGATCATATTGGTGGAATTGCAGGTGGCATTCACTCGTAGTCTGATGGGATGACCCTTCATTGGGTGATTGGTAACATTCCCTTGTATGCAATTGTTGCAATTACTACAATTGTAACAGGGTCTCAACCCCTTAAAAATCGCTGGTTCATTCAGTTCCTTGGGTTTAGACAAAATCTCTTTTATATTGCGGCCTCTGGTGTAGGCAAACAGTGGTGGTTGGGAAAAAGCTCCCTGAAAATCCGGTTCCAGGCTCAGTAGAGACCAATGGTTAGAAATGATTTTTTTGAACTGATTGCTCATGACACTGTACTTGGAAACAACGACCATCCTTGTGTTCTCAGTTTTGGGTCGAACTTGTAAAAGGTCATCACGGTTCATATTCCCACATTCCTTTTCAGGGAGCTTTTTCGCAACCACCACTGTTTGCCTACACCAGAGGCCGCAATATAAAAGAGATTGTTTTTTATTTAAAACTTAATAAGTTGCCCATTTATTTTGGGTTTGGGTATATAGTTTTGTTGAACAAGTCACCATTTCTGCCACTGGCAGTATTTTACTTTCCTTTTTGATTATCTTGGCACTGTGGTGTTTACACCGTCTATCACTTCTCCAAGATGGCGCCGACCTTCACCTTCACGTGTAGTCCTCTTTCTATGGGTGTTTTATATTCGCGCGTTCACTAACCTCTCTGTTACCGTCTTAGTTTGGAGCGTCTTGCTGTATACAAACCGGGGAAGTCCTTTGACTTCTATTATTGTAAGTACCTCTTTCCGGGGACCCGTGTTAACTTTGTTATATCTTGGCTTATCCACCGCGTGTGGTTGTTAACGCGTGCTTACGTTGTTTCAGGCAGTAATCCTTTGTACACACAGATGTAACCATCCCCGTGAGTATCAAGCGTGAGGATACGTTTGGTTGCAGTTTGGCTCTATTGCACCTGTTTTTTAATTTTCGAGCATTTAGTTGTTGATTTGGTGTCCTTGAGCATGACGTCTGCAGCATGTTTCACGAACACTTTGTGGACGGACTTTTCTATTAAATTGCACTTTTTTTGCCACAGGGCATGATATTATCGATTTGTGCACACGGGGGGTTACGCCTTGAGCATGATGTCTCGTTTGCACAAAATGTGTCATGAAGAATTGTAATAACTGCCAGGTGACATATGTATAACTTTAGTGACACCTTGATGTTTTCCTTTATATTTGTAGAGCTGTCCCCCTGAGGAAGGGCTTGACCATAGCCCGAAATGCATTGGGATTGTTAATGATTGGATGATATTCGTTCGGATTATGTTAAATTTATGCATCTGCATACACTGATGAACCTCTCAGGAAATCAATGAGCATGGATTAAAAACTTTGGAATTTCTTCTTTGTGTAACTTCTGGATGAACTATTGCTAGAACTTTAGACTTTTTAGTCAACTTGGTGCTGTGCACCTGGGAGTCTTCCTTCAACTGGGGGAAGCTATGTATTAGGTTTTCATTGACTTTAAATGTAGGCAGCTGTAGGTCCAGGACCTCAGTCACCCTTCAGACCATCATCGTAAAGGGAGCCCCTCCCTCCATAGCCACTGTGGGAAGACCGAGGAGGCCAGTGTCTGGTGAGGTATCCAGACCACTGGCGTCAGTCAGGTCTTCATACCAGTTGTCATTGGCCATGGACTCTGCAACATGGTCAGTGTCGGAATATGGATCCTCAGATCCCCTCCATTCATGTTCCTCAGTGAGCCCTTCAGTGAAATAGAGCTCTGTCTCCAATTCAGGCCATGTGGGCCTGGTCAGCACCGTAACTGACATTGTGAAATGCCAGTCCGCTTCCGTATCGGAGTCTGGAATCATGATGGTTCCGGTGCCACCAATAGTAATCGGCGGTGCCCAGAAAGGCACCACTGTAAAAGTACCCGGAGGAGGTCACGAAGTCGCAGCCAGGTGCCAATACGGGCTGGTGCAAATGGTGAACCTGCCAGCAGAGCTCCAGTCTAAGACCCTCCCAAACTTGTGGAACCCTAAGGTGCTCCAGAAGGGTTAGACCACCCAAAAATGAGGCGTGTGGCCTCATAAAGCTCTCTAAGCTGGGTGGGCATTGTGCCAGCTGTTGGAAATTTGGGGAAATGCAGAGCAGACCCAATTTCAAACGGGAGCTGCACAGGGTCAACCTGCGGGCGAGGTCTGCATTTGAAGCATTGTTCCTTCACATCGTCAGAAGAATGGCAGCGATGCAGAGAAGTCGAAGAGCGCTTTGACTTCTTGGACTTCTTATGGGGCCTACCATAAAAAGTACTGGAGTGAGACGAGGACTAACACGAGTGTCAGTCAGTCAAACAGTCAAACAAAACTTTATTTGGTTAGTTACAACCATGAAAGTATACAATTTACATCTCAGCATACCGTTTAAATAACCTAAACATGGCAGTATCATAAGAAATATAGCACATATCCACACAGATAAAATAACACCTTTCCTTCAAAATAAGAGTATAATATCATCCTAAAATTATTAAAATCAGGTAATTCATACATGTACATCAAATCCTATATATATAGCGGGCAGCACTGTTATCCCTTGCTAACACAATCTCATATTACCCTAAGGGAACCACATACATGCTTACTCTGTGCACTTGAGGAACACTCTAACTTTACTCATGAATTTCCCCTTAGCACAGGCTATCTCTAAGTTCCCCATTCCCACCAAAGGGGTTAACAGCTTGCATCGTATTCTTGATCCTATATTTTTTAAAAATTGGACATAAAATCTCCTTTTGTATGTCTAAAATCTTTATGCAGTCTAATACAATGTGTAAGATATCACAGGTGGTACCTAACATACAAGTGCATTTACCATTACTATCTATCATGAAGTTTCGAACCCCATTATTCGCATAACATGGATTTATCTCAATTCGCATTTTCAACACATCCTGCTTTAAACGATAGCTGGGCAACCGGTCTACATATGGGAAATGTTGATCATTTTCCCAAGCCAGAGTCATATGGGCCACTGAAGTTTTCAGCAAGAGGTACTCCCGATCATATATAAGAGACATTTCAGATCCCAATAACCTTAGTTCTTTCTTGTCTATTATTACTTGGCCTTGCTACGAGCATACCCTCAAACCAAGCACCCCATACACTTCACTTGTTGATGCTCTAGTCTCTTTCGCCCAGGGCAGCTCACTAATGGCAATTTCACCCTTACACCATTGGGAAATTTTAAGACACCCCTGACCCTAGACGCTACCAAAAGCGTATTAGGGCTATACAGGCTGTTATGGGCCAGGGGGTAATTCCCAGCTCAAGTCTTGCTGCCTGTACCATTGATGATTTAGGCAGCGAGAACAAGCTTTTTAGTATATTTCCCTCCTCTTTATCCCAGAAGATCTTACCACTTAAAGAAAGTACCTCTGCCCCATACAGAAATTGTGGAGAGACCATTGCTTGGTAGGCCTTTATAGCCGGCCTATCCGACATTTCTCTGTAAACGCTATTACATCTTTTTAGGCCCTTCACAGAAGCCGATGCCCTCATTTTTAAAGCTTCCAACTGGGTAAACCATTTCAGGGTACTCATAAACCACATTCCCAGGTATCTGTATTCTGTTACCCTCTCGAGCAAATCTGGTCCAAGATACCATGAGAACTTTATTTTTCTTCTCCCGAAACATAAAATGTTGGTCTTCTCCATGTTCACTATTAATTTTTTAATTAGGCAGTATTCTTTAAACCTGTTCAATTTTCTCTGGAGGTCTTTCTCCGTCTGATCCATAATTACCAGGTCATCTGCATATAGTAAGCAGGAAATATGAATTCCTCCCACTTTCGGGCTAGCCCCTCTAAACTCTCTTAATTTTGAAGGCAGGACAGCTAATAACAGGGAGAAAAGTAAAGGGGCAAGTACACACCCCTGCCTCAAGCCTTTTCAAATTTGGATCCTCTCAGACAATCCGCCCTCCTCATCCAAGATTATCCGAGCCCAGTTACCAGTATGCAATGCCTGGGTCAGGGCTAATAAATCACCATGTATTTCATACCCTACCAGGGTTGACCACAGCTGCTACCTGCTCACAAGATCGAATGCCGCACGGAAGTCCACAAAACAGCAGAATAAGTTACCCCCCTGATCTATCGATTTCCGCGCAATGGACCAGAGAGCAAAGCAGTAGTCAACCATTTAATGGCCTTCTTTAAACCCACCTTGTTCTGGGGGTACTCTCTGTTTCTCGTCTGCCCAATCCTTTAGCAAACCTAAAATTACTTTGGAAAACACCTTTTCACCTATGTCCAGGAGATTTATCAAACGATAGTTCTTAGGGGAATTTATGTCACCTTTTTTATGTATTGGTCTGACAATGGCCCCTTTCCAACTATCTGGAATAATTCCGGTTTTTAATATCCCCTGGAACATATTTGAAAAAAACTCGACCACCATTCTGGATTTGTTTTTATAATGACTGCTGGTAAATTATCTGGGCTGGCAGCTTGTGTTAAATTTAGCCCAGTTATTATGCTCCTAATCTGGCCTGGGGAGAAATGCTCTTTTACTTCATCCCTTATTCCAGGCCAACTATTGGCTATTATTTCCACCCTCCTTGGCCATTTACCATAGATTTCCTCAAAATAGATCACCCACTTATCCTCTGGCACAGAGCACTGCAGGGTCCCTACAACTTTCCCCGTGCATTCTTGTATTAATTTCCAAAAGTCTTTCACATTTTTTCTTCAATTACTTCAAGTAAGTTCACCCAACATTTATCCTTATAGGATCTTTTTTTATCTCTAATAATAGTCTTGTATTTTATCTTTAGTTTCCTAAGTTCTGATGATGCTACTTCATTATATCTACCTCTGAGCCGTCTCTCTTGTTGCTTAATACCAGCCTTTACTTTCCGGCAATCATCATCAAACCAGGGTTTATTATTGGGATGTAATTTAGCTTTACTTACTAACTCGTGTTTGCCACATTTAACTTTTATCCTGAGGCATTCCATGAGGACTAACACGAGTGACTCCAGGAGCAGTCCAGAGACCTCCCACGAGAACGGGACCTAAAGGGCACAGAGTCACATGATGAGTGACCAAAAGCTTCATGGCTCACTTACGTATGGCCTTAGGGTTCATTTGCTTGCACTCAACACACGATGCAGCATTTTGGTCCCTTTCAAATCACCCCCCAGATATCAAGTCAGGGTCTGTCACTGACATCTTTCAATGAGAGGTGCCACGAGGTATGAAAAAAGACAAAAGGCACAATAGACATCAACAAAAGGTCAAAGTCAGTCAAAAAATGACTAAGGGAAGCTCGATCCAGATCAGCACTGATGACGCGGAAAAGAAGGCATTGAGGTCAGCACGCTGGGGTGGCGCCTATATAGGCACTGCACACGTCACTTTCAGCGTGAACAACACCGATGACGCCACACGGAGCCAGATAATGGCACCCCCAAGCACGCAAAGGGGATTGCTAAAAAAATTATGAATCTAGTCTGAAGCCTGTGAATATTTTAAGGTAAAGAATCTGCTGCTTGAAGTCTCTATTAGATGTGTGGCTTTATTGTCCATGTAGTATTCCTTGGCCTCACTCACCTGTCTTGCGTGGTGTACCAGAAATGCAAAGCTTCTTTACAAGTGGAACTCACACACCGCTCACAGTCCAGCCTCTCCTGCTTCTGAAGGAGCTCACATTCAGGCAGCTCAGAGTATTGCACCTCCTTTTAACACCAGTGCACAGAGGTAAATTTGGGATACCTTCTGCTGCTACATAATCTACCTTGGTCTGCTGCTTTAGAATCGACCTCTAGTCTGCTCTTTGAATCTATGCTAGCTCTGATATTGCATAATCTATCTCTGGGCAACTGCTACAAAGTCTATCTCTGGTCTGCTTCAGCAAAATCTAACCTTGATCTGCTGTTACTGGTGCACTGTTCTCCACCTTTGGCCTGCTATTCAGATTTTATATCTGTCTGCTGTTGCAACATCTACCTCTGGTCTGCTGTTGATTGTACCTCTAGTCTGATGCTGCAGTCTCTTACTGCACAAAACGTATGCTCCGCCATGGTATGCTGCCATAGAATCTTAACCTGATATAATGCTCCTTACTCTACATCTTGGTGGTACTGTTACTTAATCTAAGCTGGGTCTGCTGCTGAATAGTCTGCAGTTAGTCTGCAGTTACATAATCTACCCTTGATCTGCTGATGCAGAATCTACACATTTGTAAGGTAAAGTTTTATGCTCTTGGAAAAAGGTGTTGATTATCCCTCATCTCTCGAAGCTGACCTTTGATCTCCACAATATGCTGAATGATATACCCATTATATACAACCATTCTGAATGCCTCCACCCCTTCTGCACCCTTCCCAGACGCTTGGAAACATGCAGCTGTCCTCCCATTGCTGAAGAAACCGTCTGCATACCCTTCAACACGTGCCAACTACAGACCGATATCATTGCTACCAATCCCAACCAAGGTCTTATAGAAAATCATCCACAGACATCTTAATGAATTCCTCAATGACCACCAACTACTTGCCACCACTCAGTCTGGTTGCAGACCCAACCACAGCATGGAAACTGCCCTCATCACTGCCACTGATGACATCAGCATGACTCTCAGAGATGATTCTTCGGCCCTCATCCTCCTGGACCTCGCCACAGCATTTGACGCAGTCTCCCACCCTATCCTCATCCAACACCTACATGGCATCGAAATCTAAGGAGAAGCACTACAATGGATCTGCTCCTTCCTGACTAGTAGGACCAAGTCAGTCAGTCTGGCGCCATACACCTCGGACATCTGCAATCTTTTCTTTGGAGGTCCATAAGGACCCTCGTTGAGCACGACCCTCTTCAAAGCATACTTGAGCCCTCTAGCCAGCATTATTTGCTCCCATGATTTCAACATCCTCTCCTACAATGATGACACACAACTCATTCTTTCCCTCACGGACCAGAAGCCCAGTATCCTGATCAAGTTCAATGCCTGCATGACTAAAAGCACCCACTGGATGAAGACTCAGGGGGAGAATTTCTAAGATTTTGCGCTGTGTTTGCGTCACAAAAGTGACACAAAATGGCACAAAATCTTTTTTTCGTAATTAACTATAATGTAAAAGTAATGCGGAGGAGCGCATTGCCCTGCTTCGCGTTACTTTGCAAAGGTGTGGTGCATGGGCATTCCCTTGCAACCACCCAAGCTTTCTCACGCCAAACCCAATTTACTATAAACAATAAATTGAGTTTAGAGTAGAAAAACTGCACCCTTTCAAACTAGACGCAGGGAAGGAGAAATACTTTAATTTCTCCTTCCTTTTCCGACTTTGCATGTGTGCTGCACTCTACTGCACGCATACAACGTGGGAAATGCTTTCCCTTGTGTCGAGCATAGTATTTTGTACAGGCAGGGTACCCTTACTGTACAAAACCTTTGCTACCCTCATGCACACACCGTAGCGCTGCGGTGCTAATGTGTGTGCATGGCGCACAGCAGCTGTAATCAGGGCCAGCGCAAGGGAAAGGGGAGAAGAGAGCCGTATCTTTGAAGATATGGTGCTCTCCTGCTCCCTCCCTGTTGCTCAATGCAGCGCAGCCACGTGGGGGCTGTGCTGCATTGCGCAATTTTTTTGTAAATCTCCCCCTCACTATCTACAGCTGAACACCAACAAGACCGAAATTGTGACCTTCTGGAAGAACACATCACTGTGGGACTCCACCTGGTGGCCAACAGAGCTAAGACTAACACCCACCCCGACCACCCAAACTCACCAGAAGGCTGCAGACCATTCAGAACACGGCTGCCAGAATAACTCTCAACTTACCACGCCACACTTTCATCACATCACACAACACCAGAAGGAGCTCCACTGACATCCCATTTATAAATGAGCACAATTCAAACTCGTCATCCACACTTTCAAAGCACTAAATAACACTGTCCCAGAAAATCTCAACAATCAAGTCTGCCTTCACAAACCTTCCAGACGCCTCCACTCTTCCAGACTCCGACTTGCACAAATCACACGCAAACAGAAAACCAGATTTGGAGGTTGAGCCTTCTCCTACATCACTCCTAAAGCACGGAACAACCAGCCACTAAACATAGAGCCTCCTTCTCACTTGCTAAATTCCACAAGAAGCTGAGGATCTCAATTTTCGTGATGTCCAACTTGGCCCACTCTTTGCCTATACTCACACCTGCTCAGCGTCCGGATACCCTTCTGGATGATAGTGCACACTACAAATCTGCATAACATAACAATTACAGACCTATTTTACTGCTACTCTTTCTGGCTAAAATCACAGGAAGTATCTCATCTTTCTGCTTTTCTTGAGGCATCTAACACCATGGATCCTAATCTGTCGGGGTTTTGGCCCTATCAAGGCTCAGAAACAGTTTTAGTATAAATTGCCAATAATATTGGGCTGACATTTGATTACCTGTCTGATGGCACAGCGGACTAATTCATTTGCTCGAGGAATCTGTGTTTGACCTCATGGTCACAGGTTCAAAGCCTTTCAGCCTTTCTAGGTCGATAAAATCAGTCCCATTGAGTTGGGTAACAATAAACATCTGTTCTATTGTGGAGAAGTGTGGCTCAATGGTTAGAGAGGCAGACCCTGATGCACAGGTCTAGCCTGGGATCAGGGTTCAATTCCCAGCCTCGGCGGGTTTTGGGCTCAAAATTCCACAGACCTGATAATTCTTGCCTCGGTGCCTATTCCAATCATGGAGTCCCACTCTGCAACTCTGGGCAATAGCTTGCTTAATCTCCACAACGGCCCCCACAACGCTAAGGATGCCTGGCCTCCACCTTGGGGGTGCCCAGGAGTGGACACCTCACAGGGAAAGACAGGATGTGTTCCACAGCGGTATTCGTACAATCGCCTTGAGACCCTTGCGGGTGAGTAGTGCGCTATACAAGTATCAATTTACAATTTACACTTATTTCATGCTAAGAGACCCAAGGGTGAACATGTACTTTACTAATACATATGTTATGTTCATGAGGGCGATATAGCCACTTTCATTTTGTTGAACCTCTCAGTGGTGTCTTATAATGTCTCAAATTCTATCTGGCATGCTGTAATCAGGATAAAAGATTTTACCCAGAGTTGGCTTTCCTCCTTTTTATAATACCTCGCACAGGTGTCTCTTTAACTCCTGCTCCCTGGACCTTTAAGGAGATCTTGTCGGCTGCCCCAGTGCTCGACATTGAGTATCACATTCTTTAATAGATATGTTGCACTGCTATGATTTGTACCTATTGCTTGTCTTAAAAGAAAGTGCTGGATCCTATTCAGGGAAGTGGGGGTTCAGATTCACTTTAACAACACCTATAATAGCACTCTCACTCGCCTTAAATTTGCCAATTTTTCCTGTATTGCAACATTGAGACTTTATTCAGCATGGATCTACAAATTTCTTCAGAATCAAACATTGAATTTAAGTAGATTGTTCCCCTGGAGTGCTGCAGGATCGAACCCTGACCTGCTTCTTCAGATTGTTCCCCTGGAGTGCTGCAGGATCAAACTTTTTTTTATCACAAACTTTATTAAACCTTCAGTACAGTATCACGCTAAGTACACATGGCATTTTTGTTTTAATTGAAATTTGTCGAGTCATCATCAATAAAGCATTACACAGTTTAACGCACTATAACCAATGTAGTACATCACATTACATACGCTATGATTATGAGGACCATGCGAATCATCCATAATATATACTGCAAGGTTAAAGGATGATGGATCCATATCTAAGTATAGAACTATAAACTGAATTAAACTGCTCCCCTCCCGCCCTCCCCTTCCTCCCCCTGTTCCTGGTCTGTCTAGCTTCTGTCGTCCGTCCCACCTCGTGCTCCTAGGTTATCACCATACTCTGATCGGTGCAGCTGGTGCGCATTGGGCCAATCCGTGCTTTCTGCTCAGGCCCATCGCTATCTAAGGCCGTCGTTTCTAGGTCATTCCTGGGTCAGGGTAAGCAAAAGTGAGTGGGATATCTAATTGTTTAAGCTCCTCCTGCAGGATCGAACCTGGACCTGCTTCAGTAGATTGTTCCCCTGGAGTGCTGAAGGATCGAACTCTGACCTACTTCAGTAGATTGTTCCCCTGGAGTGCTGAAGGATCGAACCCAGACCTGCTTCAGTAGAGTGTTCCCCTGGAGTGCTGAAGGATCGAACCCAGACCTGCTTCAGTAGAGTGTTCCCCTGGAGTGCTGCAGGATCGAACTCTGACCTGCTTCTTCAGATTGTTCCCCTGGAGTGCTGCAGGATCGAACTCTGACCTGCTTCTTCAGATTGTTTCCCTGGAGTGCTGCAGGATCGAACTCTGACCTGCTTCTGCAGATTGTTCCCCTGGAGTGCTGCAGGACCGAACCCTGACCTGCTTCAGTAGATTGTTCCCCTTGAGTGCTGCAGGTTCGAAAACTGACCTGCTTCAGTAGATTGTTCCCCTGGAGTGCTGCAACATTGAACACTGCCCTGCTACAGTAGATTGTTCCCCTGGAGTGCTGCAGGATCGAACCCTGACCTGCTTCAGTAGATTGTTCCCCTGGAGTGCTGCAGGATCGAACCCTGACCTGCGTCAGTAGATTGTTCCCCTGGAGTGCTGCAGGATTGAACCCATACCTGCTTCTGTAGATTGTTCCCCTGGAGTACTGCAGGATCTAACCTTGCCCTGCTTCAGTAGATTGTTCCCCTGGAGTGCTGCAGGATCAAAACCTGGCCTGCTTCAGTAGATTGTTCCCCTGGAGTGCTGCAGGATCGAACTCTGACCTGCTTCTTCAGATTGTTCCCCTGAAGTGCTGCAGGATCGAACTCTGACCTGCTTCTTCAGATTGTTCCCCTGGAGTGCTGCAGGATCGAACCCTGACCTGCATCTTCAGAGTATTCCCCTGGAGCGCTGGAGGATAGAACCCTGAACTGCTTCAGTAGATTGTTCCCCTGGAGTGCTGCAAGATTGAACACTGCCCTGCTTTAGTAGATTGTTCCCCTGGAGTGCTGCAGGATCGAACCCTGACCTGCTTCAGTAGATTGTTCCCCTGGAGTGCTGCAGGATCGAAACCTGACCTGCTTCAGTAGATTGTTCCCCTGGAGTGCTGCAATATCAAACCCAGCCCTGCTTCAGTTGATTGCTCCCCAGGAGTGCTGCAGGATCGAACTCTGACCTGCTTCTTCAGATTGTTCCTCTGGAGTGCTGCAGGATCGAACTCTGACCTGCTTCTTCAGATTGTTCCCCTGGAGTGCTGCAGGATCGAAACATAACCTGAATCTTCAGAGTGTTCCCCTGGAGGGCTGGAGGATAGAACCCTGACCTGCTTTTTCAGATTGTTCCCCTGGAGTGCTGCAGGATCAAACCCTGACCTGCTTCAGTAGATTGCTCCCCTTGAGTGCTGCAGGATTGAACACTGACCTGCTTCAGTAGATTGTTTCCCTGAAGTGCTGCAAGATCGAACACTGACCTGCTTCAGTAGATTGTTTCCCTGAAGTGCTGCAAGATCGAACACTGCCCTGCTTCAGTAGATTGTTCCCCTGGAGTGCTGCAGGATCGAACCCTGACCTGCTTCAGTAGATTGTTCCCCTGGAGTGCTGCAGGATCGAACCCTGACCTGCATCAGTAGATTGTTCCCCTGGAGTGCTGGAAGAATGAACCCTGACCTTCTTTCCCCTGGAGTGCTGCAGGATCGAACACTGACCTGCTTCAGTAGATTGTTCTCCTTGAGTGCTGCAGGATCGAACACTGCCCTGTTTCTTCATATTGTTTCCCTGGAGTGCTGCAGGATCAAACTCTGACCTGCTTCTTCAGATTGTTTCCCTGGAGTGCTGCAGGATCGAACCCTGACCTGCTTCTTCAGATTGTTCCCCTTCAATCAATCAATCAATCAAGGCATTTGTATAGCGCGCTACTCAAGGGTCTCAAGGTGCTTGGGGGGGGGGGTCCGCTACTGCTCGAACAGCCAGGTCTTGAGTTGCTTCCTGAAGGAGAGGTGGTCTTGGGTCAGGCGGAGGTGGATGGGGAGGGAGTTCCACGTCTTCGCCGCCAGGTAGGAGAAGGATCTTTCTCCCGTTGTGGCTCTTCGGATGCGGGGAACGGCGGCGAGGGCATGGCTGGTCGATCGTAGCTGGCGGGTTGGAGTGTAGAAGGTCAGGCAGTCGTTGAGGTATCTGGGGCCTTGGTTGTGGACAGATTTGTGTGCGTGGGTGAGGAGTCGGAACGTGATTCTCTTGCTGACGGGGAGCCAGTGCAGGTCTCTCAGGTGTCCGGAGATGTGGCTGTGTCGGGGGATGTCCAGGATGAGTCGTGCTGAGGCGTTCTGAATGCGCTGGAGTCTTTTCTGAAATTTGGCTGTGGTTCCGGCGTAGAGGGAGTTCCCGTAGTCTAGTCGGCTGGTGACGAGCACCTGGGTGACCGTCTTCCTGGTTTCGGTGGGGATCCACCGGAAGATCTTCCGTAGCATGCGTAGGATGTTGAAGCATGACGAGGAGACGGCGTCGACTTGTCTGGTCATCGAGAGGGAGGAGTCCAGGATGAAGCCCAGGTTGCGTGCACGGTCCGTTGGTTTGGGTGCGCTGCCCAGGGCAGGGGGCGACCAGGAGTCGTCCCAGGCGGAGGGTGATGATCCCAGGATGAGGACTTCCGTCTTGTCTGCATTCAGTTTCAGGCGGCTGTTCATCATCCACTCGGCTACGTCTTTCATCCCTTCGTGTAGGTTGGTTCTGGCGGTTGCTGGGTCGTTGGTGAGGGAGAGGATCAGCTTGATGTCGTCGGCGTAGGAGATGATGTTGAGGTTGTGTTGGCGTGCGATGACCGCGAGGGGGCTCATGTAGATGTTGAACAGCGTGGGGCTGAGCGATGATCCTTGTGGTACGCCGCAGATGACTTTGGTGGCCTCTGATCTGAACGGGGGGAGGCGGACTTTCTGGGTTCTTCCGGCGAGGAAGGAGATGATCCACTCCAGTGCCTTCTCCTGGATCCCGATGTTGCTGAGGCGCTGCACTAGGGTGCGGTGGCAGACCGTGTCGAACGCCGCGGAGAGGTCCAGGAGGATGAGTGCCGCTGTTTCCCCGTTGTCGAGCAGGGCTCGGATGTCATCTGTGGCTGCGTTGAGGGCGGTCTCGGTGCTGTGGTTGGCTCTGAAACCGGACTGCGAGTGGTCGAGGGATCCATTTGTCTCGAGGAAGGCGGCCAGCTGTCTGTTGACGGTCTTCTCGATGACTTTGGCAGGAAAAGGAAGGAGCGAGATGGGGCGGTAGTTTTTGAGGTCGGTGGGGTCCGCTGATGGTTTCTTCAGTAGGGCACTGAGTTCGGCGTGCTTCCAGCTCTCTGGGAAGGTGGCGGTGTCAAAGAAGGTGTTGATGATGTCCCGGAGATGGGGTGCGATGATGGAGTCGGCCTTGTTGAAGACGTGGTGAGGGCATGGGTCGGTTGGTGATCTGGAGTGAATGGAGTTCATTGTGCGGATGGTGTCTTTGGTGTTGATCGGGGTCCAGGTGCGGAGGGTGGTGGTGGGGGGGCGTTGGTGTGGTCGTAGGGTGCGTCGGCTGTGTGCTGAAACTGTTGTGTATATCTGCGATCTTGCTGTGGAAGAACGAGGCGAGCTAGTTGCAGAGGTCTTGCGATGGGGTGATGTCGTTGTTTCCGGCGCTAGGGTTCGAGAGCTCTTTGAATATGTTGAAGAGTTCCTTGCTGTTGTGGGCGTTGTTGTCTAGTCGTTCCTTGAATGCGGTTTTCTTGGTGGTGTGGATCAGCTGGTGGTGTTTTCGAGTGGCGAGCTTGAGGGTGGTCATGTTGTCTGGTGTCGGGTCTCTGCGTCAGGCTTTCTCCAGGGCTCGGCAGTTCTTCTTAGAGCTCTTGAGTTCGTCTGTGAACCAGGATGCTTTCTTGTTGCCGGGTCTGACGGGGTGGGTCTTCAGTGGAGCGAGGTCGTCTTCAGTGGAGCGAGGTCGTTGCTGATCCACCTTGTGAGGTTGTTGGCGGCTTGGTTGGGGTTCGCCGAGCTGGCGGGAGGGTTCTGGCTCAGCGATGTGGCGAGCTGGTCGGCCGTGATCTTGTTCCAGCTTCTGCGGGGAACCTGTTGCGGGTGGTGGTGGAGCGTGGTCCTTCTGAAGCTGAAGTGGACGCAGCTGTGGTCTGTCCAGTGGAGTCCGGTGGCGTGGCTGAAGGAGATGTCCTTGCTGGAGGAGAAGACGGGTCAAGCGTGTGGCCGGCGTAGTGGGTGGGGGTGGTCACCAGTTGCTTGAGTCCGAGGTTGGCGAGGTAGTCCAGCAGGGTGGTGGTGTTGCGGTCGTTGTTGTTCTCTAGGTGGAAGTTGAGGTCCCCAAGGAGGATGTAGTCAGCGGAGTGGAGGGCGTGCGGGCTGATGAAGTCGGCGATGTCTTCGCTGAATTGTGTGCGTGGTCCCGGGGGTCTGTAGATGAGGGTGCCTCTGAGGGTGGTCTTGGGGTCGGTGTGTATCTGGAAGTGCAGGTGTTCGGCGGCGGTGAAGGTGTCGTCGGGGTTGGTCGTGATGCGGATGGTGTTCTTGTGGACGATGGCGATGCCTCCTCCGGTCTGGTTGACGCGACCCCTCCGGGTGATCTTGTATACGTCCTGGATGGCGATGTCGGGTGCTGAGGAGGCGTTCATCCAGGTTTCCGTGAGGAAGGCGACGTCTGGGGATGTGGAGTCGAGGAGGTTCCAGAGTTCGACGGCGTGTCTGTGGACGGAGCGGGTGTTGAGCAGGATGCACTTCAGGTGGTTGCTGCTGGTGCTCGGCTTGGCGGGTGCGGTGCAGGTCCTGATGCAGGAGAACTTGCAGGATTGGCAGGTGAAGGGTCCGTGGGTACGTCCTGGAGTGGCTCGGTGGCAGCCGGGGGTCCGCCCGGTGTTGAGTGCGTTGAGGGTGGCTGCGTCGTAGGTCCAGCGGGTGGGCTGGCATCTGCGGGCGCCAGGGGTTCTGGCGCTGGACGCGGTCCAGGCGCGGACGGGCGCAGACGGGCATACCTTTGGCGCGCCTTCGGCGCACAATCGGCGCGCCCGCTGCGTGACAACGCTGCGAGTATGCATGCCCTCTGCCATAAATGGAGAGTAGGGGCGGGGCGAGGGAGGAGCAGCTGGGAGGCGAGAGCGGGGTGGCGAGTGGGGGGGAGCGTGCGGAGATGCTGGAGGGAGCGGGGTGGGGCCGCGGGGGAGCAGTGGCAGGAAGCGGGGTGGGGCAGAGAACAACGATGGACAATGGGACAAAAACTTACAGGGCAAACACGAGAAAAACGAGAAAACAGCAGCAAAATAATACAGCTTACAGCGAGAAAAACAAGCAGGGACAGTCAGGGACACTCAGGGACAGGGGCCAAACCAAGACAGGGGCAGTCTTGACTCGGCAGCGGCGGCGGCAGCGGGAGGAGAACGGGCACACTCCAGGTGGCCACGCGGCAGGAGGAGCGACCGGACTGACCAGGTCAGGTCAGGTCACAGCTCCTTGCCCCGTGAGCCTCTCCTTATGTTCCTTTGTGGGAGAGTGGAGCAGCTGGGAGGCAGGAGCGGGGTGGCGAGTGGGGGGGAGAGTGCGGAGATGCTGGAGGGAGCGGGGGTGGGGCCGCGGGGGAGCAGCGGCAGGGAGCGGGGTGGGGCAGGGAACAACGATGGACAATGGGACAAAAACTTACAGGGCAAACACGAGAAAAACGAGAAAACGGCAGCAAAATAATACAGCTTACAATGAGAAAAACAAGCAGGCACAGGGACAGTCAGGGACAGGGGCCAAACCAAGACCGGGGCAGTTTTGACTCGGCAGCGGCGGCGGCGGCGGGAGGAGAACGGACACACTCGAGGTGGCTACGCGCCAGGAGGAGCGACCGGACTGACCAGGTCAGGTCAGGTCACAGCTCCTTGCCCCGTGAGCCTCTCCTTATGTACCTTTGTGGGAGGGAGGAGCAGCTGGGAGGCGGGAGCGGGGTGGCGAGTGGGGGGAGGCGTGCGGAGATGCTGGAGGGAGCGGGTTGGGGTTGTGGGGGAGCAGCAGCAGGGAGCGGGGTGGGGCAGGGAACAACAATGGACAATGGGACAAAAACTTCCAGGGCAAACACGAGAAAAACGAGAAAACAGCAGCAAAATAATACAGCTTACAACGGGAAAAACAAGCAGGCACAGGGACAGTCAGGGACAGGGGCCAAACCAAGACTGGGGCAGTCTTGACTCGGCAGCGGGAGGAGAACGGGCACACTCGAGGTGGCCACGCGGCAGTAGCAGCGACCGGACTGACCAGGTGTGTGCTGCCCCTTGAGTGCTGGAGGATAGAACCCTGACCTACTTCTTCAGATTGTTCCCCTGGAGTGCTGCAGGATCGAACCCTGACCTGCTTCAGTAGATTGTTCCCCTTGAGTGCAGCAGGATCGAACACTGACCTGCTTTAGTAGATTGTTCCCCTGGAGTGCTGCAAGATTGAACACTGCCCTGCTTCAGTAGATTGTTCCCCTGGAGTGCTGCAGGATCGCACCCTGACCTGCTTCAGTAGATTGTTCCCCTGGAGTGCTGCAGGATCGAACCCTGACCTGCTTCAGTAGATTGTTCCCCTGGAGTGCTGCAGGATCGAAACCTGACCTGCTTCTTCAGATTGTTCCCCTGGAGTGCTGCAGGATCGAACTCTGACCTGCTTCTTCAGATTTTTCCCCTGAAGTGCTGCAGGACCAAACTCTGACCTGCTTCTTCAGATTGTTCCCCTGAAGTGCTGCAGGATCGAACCCTGACCTGCATCTTCAGAGTGTTCCCTTGGAGTGCTGGAGGATAGAACCCTGAACTGCTTCAGTAGATTGTTCCCCTGGAGTGCTGCAAGATTGAACACTTCCCTGCTTCAGTAGATTGTTCCCCTGGAGTGCTGCAGGATCGAACCCTGACTTGCTTCAGTAGATTGTTCCCCTGGAGTGCTGCACGATCGAAACCTGACCTGCTTCAGTAGATTGTTCCCCTGGAGTGCTGCAATATCAAACCCAGACCTTTTTCAGTAGATTGTTCCCCTGGAGTGCTGCAGGATCGAACTCTGACCTGCTTCTTCAGATTGTTCCCCTGGAGTGCTGCAGGATCGAACTCTGACCTGCTTCTTCAGATTGTTACCATGGAGTGCTGCAGGATGGTGCCGCTGACTGGACACTCGGCAGGGAACACGGGAGCGGGTGACACCCACCGAAAGTGCAACAGGGGCGGCACATGTGTCTGCCACACACGCCGTACACTGAACCGACAGATGGGGGGACACTACCGCTCACCGAACCTGCTCCCCACCAGCTTTACAGCTAACCACGCAAGCGAGCCATAGATCCCACATTTCACTGATGCGCCACCAGCGCATGCCTAACAGGTTGATGGGACATTGGTGCCGTGCGCACCGATGGTGCGTGGTGCAGCACTGGCATCACGGACACACTGGGACATACCGATGTGAACAGTCCTGTTTTATGTTGAAGAGTTAATGGTTGAATTATAGAAAAATGTAAAATGAGACGTCAATTATAGAAATGACCGTGTGCGAAATGCGAAGAGTATGCATAATCTACTAATGACAAGGCACGCCAGACAATGAACGAGATGATGTATAATGCCTTCCCCTGTAACCCTATGTCCCAACAATACACGGACTTCTCGCAGCCGGCCCGCAGGGTTGTAGGCTTTGCTATATGTACTGCACTTATTTTCACAATAATAAACGTCTGTCTTCAAAAAAAAAAAAATGGAGTGCTGCAGGATCAAACCCTAACCTGCATCTTCAGAGTGTTCCCCTGGAGGGCTGGAGGATAGAACCCTGACCTGCTTCTTCGGATTGTTCCCCTGGAGTGCTGCAGGATCGAACCCTGGCCTGCTTCAGTAGATTGTTCCCCTTGAGTGCTACCGGATCGAACACTGACCTGCTTCAGTAGATTGTTCCCCTTGAGTGCTGCAGGATCGAACACTGCCCTGCTTCTTCAGATTGTTCCCCTGGAGTGCTGCAGGATCAAACTCTGACCTGCTTCTTCAGATTGTTTCCCTGGAGTGCTGCAGGATCGAATCCTGACCTGCTTCTTCAGATTGTTCCCCTGAAGTGCTGGAGGATAGAACCCTAACCTGCTTCTTCAGATTGTTCCACTGGAGTGCTGCAGGACTGAACCCTGACCTGCATCAGTAGATTGTTCCCCTGGAGTGCTGGAAGATCGAACCCTGACCTGCTTCAGTAGATTGTTCCCCTGGAGTGCTGCAGGATTGAACCCTGACCTGCTTCAGTAGATTGTTCTCCTGGAGTGCTGCAGGATCTCACCCTACCCTGCTTCAGTAGATTGTACCCCTGGAGTGCTGCAGGATCGAACCCTGACCTGCTTCAGTAGATTGTTCCCCTTGAGTGCTGCAGGATCGAAACCTGACCTGCTTCAGTAGATTGTTCCCCTGGAGTGCTGCAATATCAAACCCAGACCTGCTTCAGTAGATTGTTCCCCTAGAGTGCTGCAGGATCGAACTCTGACCTGCTTCTTCAGATTGTTCCCCTGGAGTGCTGCAGGATCGAACTCTGACCTGCTTCTTCAGATTGTTCGCCTGGAGTGCTGCAGGATCGAACCCTGACCTGCATCTTCAGAGTGTTCCCCTGGAGTGCTGGAAGATAGAACCCTGACCTGCTTCAGTAGATTGTTCCCCTGGAGTGCTGCAAGATTGAACACTGCCCTGCTTCAGTAGATTGTTCCCTTGGAGTGCTGCAGGATCGAACCCTGACCTGCTTCAGTAGATTGTTCCCCTGGAGTGCTGCAGGATCGAATCCTGACCTGCATCAGTAGATTGTTCCCCGGGAGTGCTGGAAGATCGAACCCTGGCCTGCTTCAGTAGATTGTTCCCCTGGCTTGCTGCAGGATTGAACCCTGACCTGCTTCAGTAGATTGTTCCCCTGGAGTGCTGCATGATCTAACCCTGCCCTGCTTCAGTAGATTGTTCCCCTGGAGTGCTGCAGGATCGAACCCTGACCTGCTTCAGTAGATTGTTCCCCTGGAGTGCTGTAGGATCAAAACCTGCCCTGCTTCTTCAGATTGTTCCCCTGGAGTGCTGCAGGATCGAACCCTGACCTGCTTCTTCAGATTGTTCCCCTGGAGTGCTGCAGGATCGAACCCTGACCTGCATCTTCAGAGTGTTCCCCTGGAGTGCTGGCGGATAGAAACCTGACCTGCTTCTTCAGATTGTTCCCCTGGAGTGCTGCAAGATCGAACACTGCCCTGCTTCAGTATACTGTTCCCCTGGAGTGCTGCAGGATCGAACCCTGACCTGCTTCAGTAGATTGTTCCCCTGGAGTGCTGCAGGATCGAACCCTGACCTGAATTAGTAGATTGTTCCCCTGGAGTGCTGGAAGATCGAACCTTGACCTTCTTCAGTAGATTGTTCCCCTAGAGTGCTGCACGATCGAACCCTGACCTGCTTCAGTAGATTGTTCCCCTTGAGTGCTGCAGGATCGAACACTGATCTGCTTCAGTAGATTGTTCCCCTTGAGTGCTGCAGAATCAAACACTGCCCTGCTTCAGTAGATTGTTCCCCTGGAGTGCTGTATGATCAAACCCTGTCCTGCTTCAGTAGATTGTTCCCATGGAGTGCTGCAAGATCAAACCCTGACCTGCTTCAGTAGATTGTTCCCCTAGAGTGCTGCAGGATCGAACCCTGACCTGTTCAGTAGATTGTTCCCCTGGAGTGCTGTAGGATCGAACCCTGCCCTGCTTCAGTAGATTGTTCCCCTGGAGTGCTGCAGGATCAAACCCAGACCTGCTTCAGTAGATTGTTCCTCTGGAGTGCTGCAGGATCGAACCCTGCCCTGCTTCAGTAGATTGTTCTCCTGGAGTGCTGCGGAATCGAACCCTGCCCTGCTTCAGTAGATTGTTCCACTGGAGTGCTGCAGGATCGAACTTTGACCTGCTTCTTCAGATTGTTCCCCTGGAGTGCTGCAGGATCGAACCCTGACCTGCTTCTTCAGATTGTTCCCCTGGAGTGCTGCAGGATCGAACCCTGACCTGCATCTTCAGATTGTTCCCTTGGAGTGCTGGAGGACAGAACCCTGACCTGCTTCAGTAGATTGTTCCCCTTGAGTGCTGCAGGATCGAACACTGACCTGCTTCAGTAGATTGTTTCCCTTGAGTGCTGCAGGATCGAACACTAACCTGCTTCAGTAGATTGCTCCCCTGGAGTGCTGCAAGATCGAACCCTGCCCTGCTTCAGTAGATTGTTCCCCTGCAGTGCTGCAAGATCGAACCCTGACCTGCTTCAGTAGATTGTTCCCCTTGAGTGCTGCAGGATCGAACCCTGCTCTGCTTCAGTAGATTGTTCCCCTGGAGTGCTGCAGGATCGAACCCAGACCTGCTTCAGTAGATTGTTCCCCTGGAGTGCTGCAGGATCGAACCCTGCCCTGCTTCAGTACATTGTTCTCCTGGAGTGCTGCGGGATCAAACCCTACCCTGCTTCAGTAGGTTGTTCCACTGGAGTGCAGCAGAATATACCCAACGTCTGCTCCAGAACCTACCACTAGTTAGCTGTTGCAGAATCAGTGCCAATAAGCCATGCCAAAGCCAGGCATGAGCTACACAAACACCACATGAGTTTACCGTGGTGTCCTGTCCTGTGGAGTACTCATTAGTCCTGCATTCCTTACTACAACAGTGGCATAATGGTGGAGAAGTGTGGCTCAATGGTTAGAGTGGCAGACCCTGATGCAGAGGTCTGGCCCGGGACCAGGGTTCAATTCCCGCCTCGGCGGGTCTTGGGCTCAATTTCCTCGGACCTGCTCATTCTCGCCTCGGTGCCTATTCTAATCATGGGTCCCACTCTGCAACTCTGGGCAATAGCTTGCTTAATCTCCACAGCGACCACAACAGCGCTAGGATGCCTGGCTGCACTGTTGAAAATTAGTACGTTTTGGTGAACATTATCCGCGCCATCTTGCCTCTTCCCCTGATGCCACACTTTTGTCGTGCGCACCCGCCATTTTAAGACGCCCCGATCAGAACGAACCCTTTTGCATGCCGCTGGCCCCTGACATAGCCCTTCACCTTCACTAAGCCTGCACGCTGACCACCCCCCCTGCTTGCACCTGCCTTGAATCATAAACCCCTCTTCGGCGCTGCTCTGCCCCAGGCCCTCATCCTGTTCCCAGCGCGACACCTCCCTTCTTCCCTTTCATGATCCCCGGCCCTTAGATGCAAACCCCCTTTTCCCTGTGTGCCCGTTTGCCTTCCCCGTTCCCAGGCCGACACCCAGCTCTGCCGATACTATCCCTTGCCCCTCCCCGTACAATAGAAAGCTTCCCTCCTCAAAGGACCCCCGAGTTGATCAAAGCCCCCCCACCCCATGAGATCCGATCGAACCCCGCATTCCATGAATTGGCGGAATATCCAGCTGCGCGATAGTTATCACCTGCTGTGACCGGGGTGGGGATTTCTACTGTAGATATGTGTGGGAACGGGCCCGAAGGGGGATTCCTGGAATGTCTTTTCGTACATCAAAGCTTTATCATATGTATGTAAACTGTAATAAAAACCACAAACACTGTATATAAGGGGCCATGCCCCAAAACGTAAGTTAGAGCACCTCAGAACGATACCTTCTGTCCGTTTTGCTGTGTTCTCCTCCGGAGAGAATAAAAACCTTGTTTCCTGCTTTCCAGTCTCCAGCGCCTGCCTCTTCATTGATTAAATAACTAGAGGGTCACAGAGGCAATACCGCCGGGCAAATATCGATTGTCCCCGACCCGACTCAGGTTTCAACAATTGGCGTCCCAAGCGTGGGGCCCATCAGCGACTCGTGGATCCAGTGGGAGAGGTCCCGACGACAGAGTGAACGACTGCAACGATCGGGAGAGCTCTTGCCCAATAGACCCTCGTCTGGCAGCCGATCATCCGAACTTCACTAGTTCCGAACAGACCTCTCTCGAGTGATCTACGGTCCTGACTGGGGACCATTAGGAGTGCCGTGAGAATTACGAGAAAAAGAGGACGATCGGGCGCTGGATTCGGAAGACAAGAAACTGTCCACATGGTCCGGGTAAGGTCGTGTAATCACGACAAGGTGCGAAATGATTGCTTGATTGTTTGATTGCTTGATTATTTATAAAATACTAGTATTACTCTTTGTTTGACCTAATTGGAGATTCACTGTCTGCACACGGAGAAACAGTAGGCTCCTTCTCTTTTGCAAACGGTGAAGGATAGGTAACGTAACCGTCGCGCCTATCTTTCTCCCCCACTGACTCTATTATTTCTCAACGGTTTTTGGGAGACTCCCCACTCCCTCACTGATTAACTGGGTTCTTTAACCCCGAACTACTGTTCACAGATTGTCTTCTGGAGATTCTCTGTCTGCAAACCGGAAACAACAGCTTCCTCTTTGCGGTTAGTGAAAGGGTAGAGGACGCAGACTTTTGCGCCCTACTTACTCTCCCCATTGTCCTTTTTCTATCCTATTTATTTATTTATTAATTGCTTGATTGTTCCGCGTTCTTGGTTACTCTTTTTTATTTTTGTTCATGAGGTATTCACTGCCTGCAAACAACGTAGAATAGGAATATTCTGTCTAGTCTTTGCACCTAGTGATAAGATAGGCACTGCTGACTTATTAGTCCCTCGTTACGAGCCGTCATGTCTGTCTTCTCCCCATTGATTGATAATTGGTTCAGCCCGGACCGTGTATTAGAGGTGGACCATATAGCTCCACTAGAAGGCACCCCTAATAAGGACATGTTCATAAACTATGGATTAGTTACCATAGCCTATAATAAATTGTGGCACAGGTATACCAAAGAAAGTCAAGACAAACAGTGGCCACTGGCAGGATCCTTTGACCTTGATAAAATAGAAACGTTAGAAATAGCCCTTCGAAATAATAAGACAACGCCTATTATGCTCGACAGTCTCGGTATGTGGCGCAGAGAGGCTATGCAACGACAGAGAAAAGACGAGGACAAACCAAGTAGAGAAATATACCGACAGGACAACCCCAGGACACCGCTACCCACAACTTATCCCCCGACACTATGCAAAAGACGACCAGACTTAGGGCCAGACCAATGCGCTTTTTGTAGATATGTCGGACACTGGAAAGCCCAATGCCCGACTCTACTGAGCGTGAGTAAAGGCAAAGGGCCGACAGGAACGACAGACCGGCAGTACGAGAAAAAGCGCGAGACAAAGAAGAACCCGACTTACATAGGCAGACCAGATAGAACCACCACGTTTGATTATGCCCGATGGCACAGATTTCGCCAGGACAATTTCAGCGGCATGCTCAAGTTCTCCTAGGTCGGGCAACGTCAAGACGGGAACCCAGCCTCGCTTTAAAATTCACAGACGGAAAGAGATAATCATGACCAATAACTGTTTTATATTCGTCTTGGGTCTTTGTATGTCGTACTTGTACTGTCCCCCGTCTGAGTTTGTGTGTATGTAATGTACGAATCTGCGTCATCCCTCTACACGTGTTTCCGTGTTACTCGACCTCTGTTAGCAGAAACTTAGCATAAAAGCAACCTGGAAAGAAAGAAATGGCAAAACAAAATCCGTAGACCATTGATGAACTTGAACTTTTAATTTAGCACAACAAACAAGGAATAATAACGGTAAAACTGTAGAAAATGAAAGTCAAACAGAACATTCACCCCCCCCCATTCTGGAACCTTCCAAGGTAGGGCAGGGTTACGGCTACGCCCAACCAGCGACAACCCATATAAGGCGGGCCCCGCTGCCAACTCTTGGTCAGGAAATCTTAACGTATGGGGGAGCCGGAGGAGAGGCAGGAGCCAGCAGCCTGGGCAGTTGTAGGTAGTCCCGCCACATGTCCCCTCAGCCAGCCGCAACGGGCCTGGATAGACTTAAGTAGTCCCGCCACATGTCCAGAGAAGAACGAGGCACCTCTTTCTTTTCCCTTCCGTAACAGCCGCAGCAGCTCTGGACGGCGGGATGTCCTGCACGTACCTCCACAACAATTTGTCCAAGTTGGGCTGGGAGGGAGAGGCGACGCGGACGAGCCTCTCCCACCTCCACCGATAGGAGGTCTCCCAGCCCCCGGCCCGACGCCGAACACCCCCAGTCAGGCGATGGTGCCAATACTTCCACAGCACCGAACACACCATGGTGGCACCCCAGTACTTGCGCAGCACCGAACGTGCAATGGTGGCCATATTTTCGGAACCCCGAACCAGCAATGACTGCACTGATACTTGTGCCGCGCCGAATGCGCGCCACAGGTGGCCATACTCCCACAGCACTGAGCACAAGACTTGGGGAACACCGGATGTGGAGAGACCTTCATGCGGGGCGATGAAAAAGAACAGCATGGAGTGCACCGGGAGAAGGAGACGGCGCGAACGAGTCTCCCTCGCCCCCCCAGGTGGGGGCATCACAGCTGCACCCCAGCTGAACGTCCCGCTTCCACACAACAGGGACCTCTTCCTTTCACTCCGAAGGATCTCTCCCACTCTTGCAAAACTCGACGAGAGTGGCCCCTGTAGGGCCTCAAAATGGCGTCTGGGTCCGCTGGAAGGCGGGCCCCGGCCACTAGAGTAACTTTGACCAGCAATATAACTCAAACATTTGCCCGCTGGGGCACGAGCCCCCCATCTCCGACAGCATCTCCGCAGCCTTGAAGATCCTACAAAGGTCCCCGGCGGAACCTTCGGCCTCTGCAGGTTTCCGGTAAGGGACGGCTGCCTTGATCGCCAACGAAATAAACGTGACATTGCCACTCCCTCTGTTAGCATGAATTCTAGAACTGCCGAAAAGGACTCTGGTCCAACTGCCAGTAATGGGAACATTTCCCCCTGATGCTGCCTCCGGACTGAGCCGGCCCCGCCCAAGATGGCGCTGGTATCCATCGGAACTTACGAACACCTCGTGGTGTTCCTTCGCACTAATATAAACTTGATGTTCTGAGACTTTATATGATCCTTTGTACACTTGGCTAGAAAAGACAAGGAGAGCTCACTCGACGAACAGTATGAAAGGATCGCGTTACAAATGCTGATTACAAATGTACAATGTATTATATTTTTTTATAGCTGATGTATAACCTCATCTACGACGCACACATACGGTATACATATAGGAAATCTGATTGCAACTATTATGATTATGCTTCTAAATTATGAAAATAAATGCCCCCCCCCGAACCCCCAGCCAATTAATAGACGTTTTAGTTTCTTACAAATGAATGAATAAAACTTTCCGATGTTTTTATTGCTACAAACGACACCCCCCACTGTACGCACTTTAGCCATTGCCACGACCGGCCAAATACGACCGCACCCTCATAATCCACGTGCTGAAATGATTTTGCAAAATAAAGTTTTTTGAAACTATGGACGGGTATTGCATGCTTTATTTTAAAAATGTGGGATCGGTGGGAAAGTTCTTTTCTGTGCACCCTACTCTGCTCTCTCTTTAAGGTTAAAAGAAGATGGTTGCCCAGCCCTGGAGGACGGGTCGGATCGACAACACGACACCCCGCCTTCAAAAGTACGCGACTGACCCATGAACTCTCGCGTAGAGGAAGGCCTTGACTTCCAAGGATGGGTAAAACGAACGGTGTAAATGAGGGAATGTTAAAGGAGGGTAAAATGAAATGGTGTAAATGTTATAAAGTACAACGTTCCAAGGTATCAGGGAACGGAGCTGACCCAAGAACCGAAGAACCTTAGAACGCCACAGCGTTGAAAGAGGTTTAAGGATCCCGATAGTGAGATACATCCTTTTGACTAGATACCTCGTACTAGGCACCTCTGGTTTCCTTTTTACGTTTTCCCCGCACACGACCTATAAGGGCACACTGCCCCCCCCCCCCCCCTGACTCCAGAAACCATATCCCCGGGGACTCTGCCCCGAGGAGGGAAGACGAGTAAGAGGTGAGTAAAAAGGACTCTTGAATACATGTATTTAAATATGCGCGAATGCTGTCTCCCCCACCCCCTTTTTCCTTCCCTCTGCAGGTTACATCAGAGATTACAGCCGAGGTGTGGCGAAGATCCGAAGCCTTGCCATGTCTAATACACGGAGCAGACTAGCACCGCAAGGTGGTGCCTAAGCACGCCTGCAAACTACTCACGTATCGAACAAACCCGAAAAATTAGCACAACCTGATAAAAAGTGATCACCCTTAAACCAGACCGGACGAATGAACCCATGTCACATATGATGCGAAACTATGAGAGAATGTGTGTGTGTGACTGAGGCGTTGACCCAACTGGTCGAAGGACCGAGAATGCGAGAAAGTGCGACAAAATGGTACCTCCTTTCTTCTTTCCTTTTTCTCAAGGCGCGTCCCCTCTACCCTGTTTAATGCTCAAACTGCATGATTACAAGATTCTAACGCAGACCCATGAATGCCCTTTACTGTGTAATGCACTAAATAGCCTTTCTTGAATACACTGCCACCCTCTCTGTTGCACGTGTACTATTTAGCCTGCCGTTGCGCGCTCTCTCTCTCTCTCTCTCTCTCACTCTCTCTCTCTCTCTCTCTCTCTCTCTCTCTCTCTCTCTCTCTCTCTCTCTCCCTCTATTTTTGCACTCCCACTCTTCCGAGTGATTAGCCCCGAAATTGGCAGACTGCCCCCCCTAGCACACCACCTAATTGGCTTCAAATACCGTCAGTATTTGCACCAAAAAAAAAAAAAAAAAAACTTGTCTTTAATACAATCACCCCGAGACCGCGTCATTACCTCTCCTTTTCCGCTAGAAGTCAATGAACCGAGGTTGGGCCGTAAGGGAAAGGACAGGAACGACGACAGAGGTTCCCTAATCTGGCCCGTAATAAGGGAACTACATGTCAACGGCTCCTATGGTATAAGAAAGGACCTCAGAATACGCGACCCTCCCCACCCCGACTTGTCGCAATACCCAAACAGGAAAAATGATCACCCCTGTTACATCCCCTGTATCAGCCGCCCAAAAACGGGAGTTATGAAACTACCCCTCATTTCCGGTTGTGAGAGATGGGTCGATTTACGCCCTTACCACAAGTTTCTATGTCCCTAGTCGTCTCCCACAAAACCCCTGTCTTTTCTGATTAAGTACTCAGGCCGTAGGAAGTTACGTAGGACCCAGAATGATGTTTCACAAGGTTAACTGACTAGTCCAAGGTGAATCATCGAAATGAACCCCGTAGTAGTTGAAAAGCGGGATGCATCGATAGAAAAGAAATGTTTAGCCATGTTCGTCTCTCAGCAAAATGCCTGTGTAGTACCATGTTGACAACTCACAGTACCCTTTGTAAATGTAAAACTCTAGAGAACGGCATATCTTTGCCAGGTTCGTCTCACGAAGGTGGGTCACCATCAGATGAACTGTCGTGACTGTAATAAATAATTGTGAAGGAAAGTCATAGTAGATCCAACAGGCCCGTCACCGGTCATTCATATGCCAGTTGTGAACACTAATATAACGGGCATTTTCATTCTTTGCCTGGAGCTGGGAGAGAAATAGACTTTTTGATTATCTTCATCTGCAAATTCTCTAAAGACTGTCTTTTCAAACTTGTTTAAGGGTACTGCTGTTGGAGGAGAGAAGGACCGGATGTGGGAGCACGAGGCCTGACTGCAGACTAAGGAACACCTGCGACATTAGCCAAGGCGAGACCACGACAGAAAAGAGCTGCAGGACGAGGCACTGTTTTCGACAACATGAGAAGAAAGGGCCGACCTGATGCCCCTGCTCGATGTCCAGTGTTTGCCGACAAGTCCCCGCTCTCTGAATTCGGTCACACGCCCGCCTATCTGAAGTCTCTCGTTCCCCTAGTCTGTTCCTAATTTGGCCTTGCTCCATCCCCCTTTTTCTCCGACCTACCCTATGGACTGTTTTGTACGCTCTTCTTCCATCTGAACTTTCTGACAATCACCTCAAAGGACACAGGGCGAAAGGGACCTTTCCGACCAGAAACGCGAGGAAAGGGTCGTGCCCTGCAACGCAGAACTTAGAATAGAGCTGGACCCGTAGCTCCATCGCCGGTGCTCCACAGCGCCAACGAAAGACCACAAAGAATAATGAGAACTCGTTAACTTCGAACATTTGACATCCTCAATCACCGTTTCTGCTATGCCTCATTTCTCTCCCAGCCGCCATTGTATTGATCCTGCTCCAATCCGAATCTGAGATATGTAATAACCTGTCAGTTCACGTTATGATATGTACTTGCTGCTCTCGCTACAGAACCGTTTTTTGTATTACATTCCTATGACTTTCCTGCTGAACAAGTTTATCAAAGTTTATCCAATAGGTCCAGCTCCTAAAAACTAGAAATCTCAAAATGTATTGTTTACAACTCTTTCATCTAGGGTTCCTACCGTTTTCTTTCTCATGCCCACCGCAATAGAACCAAGTAGAAAATGAACCAGCAAGATGTCTTGAATATGTTAAAGGGAGGACTGTTGAAAATTAGTACGTTTTGGTGAACATTATCCGCGCCATCTTGCCTCTTCCCCTGATGCCACACTTTTGTCGTGCGCACCCGCCATTTTAAGACGCCCCGATCAGAACGAACCCTTTTGCATGCCGCTGGCCCCTGACATAGCCCTTCGCCTTCACTAAGCCTGCACGCTGACCACCCCCCCTGCTTGCACCTGCCTTGAATCATAAACCCCTCTTCGGCGCTGCTCTGCCCCAGGCCCTCATCCTGTTCCCAGCGCGACACCTCCCTTCTTCCCTTTCATGATCCCCGGCCCTTAGATGCAAACCCCCTTTTCCCCGTGTGCCCGTTTGCCTTCCCCGTTCCCAGGCCGACACCCAGCTCTGCCGATACTATCCCTTGCCCCTCCCCGTACAATAGAAAGCTTCCCTCCTCAAAGGACCCCCGAGTTGATCAAAGCCCCCCCACCCCATGAGATCCGATCGAACCCCGCATTCCATGAATTGGCGGAATATCCAGCTGCGCGATAGTTATCACCTGCTGTGACCGGGGTGGGGATTTCTACTGTAGATATGTGTGGGAACGGGCCCGAAGGGGGATTCCTGGAATGTCTTTTCGTACATCAAAGCTTTATCATATGTATGTAAACTGTAATAAAAACCACAAACACTGTATATAAGGGGCCATGCCCCAAAACGTAAGTTAGAGCACCTCAGAACGATACCTTCTGTCCGTTTTGCTGTGTTCTCCTCCGGAGAGAATGAAAACCTTGTTTCCTGCTTTCCAGTCTCCAGCGCCTGCCTCTTCATTGATTAAATAACTAGAGGGTCACAGAGGCAATACCGCCGGGCAAATATCGATTGTCCCCGACCCGACTCAGGTTTCAACAGCACCTTGGGGGTGCCCAGGAGTGGGCGCCTCACCGGGAAAAAGCCAGGAAGGGTTCCACAGCAGTATGCGTACAAGCGCTGGAGAGACCCCATGTGGGATGATTCGGGCACTATACAAGTACTACAACATTTACATAATGAGTCCCTGGTCTGCCCTAGATTCCACCCACTGTCCATGGCCGGAGAGTCACCCAGGGCCTGGTGTGAAACTTTGAGTCAAGCCATAGCGCTATGCAGTGCTTAATTTGTCAATTAAGTGACGTGCACTAAGTGTTGCTCAAAAGGCCTGGCCCGCACGACATATATCAGCGGTGCTGCATACCAATGCTGTGCAGTTTTGATTCCACCACATGCCTCTTTCATCCACCACTAGACCCTCCGTGTCTCTTTATCTCTCCTTGAGGGTATTTCTTATCCCTGCTTCCTGCCTTTTTTTCGTGTTTCTCTTCATCTTCGTTTTGCCCTTTTTATTTCTCTCTCTGTTGCTCTGAATCATAGTCTGATGAGGAAAATAAGTGTCAGTCCCCAAAACTGATTTCTGGAGGCCCCATCTTCTCCCACCTGCTCAAGTTAAGCACTGGCGCTTCGTTGTGGGTACGTGACGTCTCTCACGTCACGGCAGCGCAGACGGGAGGTATTTCAGAGTTGGCTCCAAGACTCATCGTCTCAGCGTCTGCTCGCCTCATTACACAAACTAAACCCAAAACGCCGTCTAAGCTGAGCGGGATGATTTTTGAGGCTGTCTGCCACATTGCCAGGGTGGGGGGCAGGTAATTAGCAAATTAGTAATTAAGTGTACTCTGACAATTTGTGCAAGGTTTTAGCCCGGGTAATCCCCCTGGCGTCTGCCCGAACAGCTGTCACTTAACCTCCCACCGCCTCAGCGTGACCCCGCGCTGCCTTTAATGTTTGCTGCTTCGAGGGGGGGTTTAGGGGCGTGTTATGGCCGTGCACGACCCGCGCCTCACAGCAATAACAATTATCACTCTGCTTCACGGAACAGTTGGTAAGTTATTATTATTTTATTTATTTTTTATCTGAGGCTACTGAGAAATAAAGCTGCTTGCATTTGTAATGCATCCTGGTTTCTGGCTGTCAGTAATTTAATTGCTTTGCTGGTTCGAATCAAGTTGGATTCAAATCTTCAAGTTATCTCAAAATCGGATCCCACATCCGCAAACACAATCTCGCGATTGTAATAACGGTGGTAGCCTGTGGCTATCTGAGGTTTACCAGGTAGGACTGAGCATGAAGTCCTGGTTCTTGGAGTCGCTTGGCTTGAAAGGAGAAAGCGCAAGGAATCCTCAGAGCCAGACACAAGCTCGGGCCCCGGGACCTCCCAGGTCTGAGGCCACAAGATCCACCCTTGAAGAAGCAGCTAGATGCTACTGGATCCCACAACCAGGTAGCACACAGGGCCTAATTACGACTTTGGCGGGGTGGGAGCGGGCCACCAGGCACATAGGGCCTAATTGCGACTTTGGCGGGGTGGGAGTGGGCCACCAGGCACATAGGGCCTAATTACGACTTTGGCGGGGTGGGAGCATGCCACCATGCACATAGGGCCTAATTACGACTTTGGCGGGGTGGGAGTGGGCCACCAGGCACATAGGGCCTAATTACGACTTTGGCGGGTGGGAGTGGGCCACCAAGGCACATAGGGCCTAATTACGACTTTGGCGGGGTGGGAGTGGGCCACCAGGCACATAGGGCCTAATTACGACTTTGGCGGGAAGGGAGTGGGCCACCAGGCACATAGGGCCTAATTACGACTTTGGCGGGGTGGGAGCGGGCCACCAGGCAGATAGGGCCTAATTACGACTTTGGCGGGGTGGGAGTGGGCCACCAGGCACATAGGGCCTAATTACGACATTGGCGGGGTGGGAGTGGGCCACCAGGCACATAGGGCCTAATTACGACTTTGACGGGGTGGGCCACCAGGCACATAGGGCCTAATTACGACTTTGGCGGGGTGGGAGTGGGCCACCAGGCACATAGGGCCTAATTACGACTTTGGCGGGGTGGGAGCTGCCCACCATGCACATAGGGCCTAATTACGACTTTGGCGGGGTGGGAGCGGGCCACCATGCCCCCGCCCGCTCTAACACCGCAAAAGTCGCCTGCCACCCGCCAGATTACGAGTTTCCTCGGGGTCTGCTGGCGGTGCTATGGCGGTCCCGCCGCAGTGCAGTTCCAAGGCCCCTATGTGAGCCCTAGAACTGCAGTGTCAAAGCCCGTACCTGCACGGCATGGACTGTGCAGCCTTGCAGGAACAGGGTTGCATGCACACAGAGGGGACACAATGTGCCCCCCTGCATGCACCCCCCATACATACGTGAAGGGTCTAAACGTTTTTCTTAGGAACAAGGCGCTAGTACTGCCAGATACCGAGGTTGTTCTTGAGCTCATCTCTTGCCTCTTTTCTCCACCACCCTACACTTCCTGTCCCTATATCTCACTCTTGCAGGTTCTTTTACATCCCTGCTCTCTCCCTTTGCCACTTTTATCCTATGTTTCTCTTCTTCTTTCTTTTCCCTTTTTGGCCTCGTGCTCTGGGCTTAAGGGGGCATCCAGTGTAGTGGACAAAAGGCTATCTTTGCTCAGTCCTGCCTCTGTCACAATCTCTAACAAGATTAGTTCAGCTAGTTATTAATGTCAGTCGGGCATGGCAGACCCAGCAGCAATTAAAAACTGACACTGAAATGGGTCCCTGTCGGGTTCCATATTCATGTCCTTATCTTTACAGCTAAAATCTCTGATCAATTTCTCACCAATGACTGTAAAAGCCATCAATCCATGTCAGTGATGCAGTCCTTGTTTAGACTTCGTTTGTTTTAATTCATCTTGCCTTCCCTCAGAGTGTTGCTTTTTTCCAAATGTTGTGTTTCTTTAGTTGTCTTCATGCTGTACCGTGCGTACTGTGTACTTGGTTGCCTCTAGGTGTTAGGCAGGGTGTTTTCAGCTTATGGATGAGTGTTTATGAGAACAGGACAGAGAGCTGTAGCTGAGGCTGAAGGCAGTGTGAGTTTCTCACAGTACTTGTCAGTGGGTGATAAAAGTGTTCAGACTACATAAACATATAGGGGCAGATTTATGTCGGACTTGCGCCACGTTTACGCCGCCGTTGCGTCACGCAACAGCGGTGTAAACGTGGCGCATCCCTGTGACCCATTTACAACGTGACGCATCTAGGCAGATGCGTCACGTTGTAAAGCCCTGCGCCACCTGTGGGCGTTCCGGCGCAGGGTGGGCGTTCCGGGGCAGGTGCGCCTCGCAAAAGTACCTGCGTGAAATCTACAAGATTTCACGCAGGCACTTTTAGGCCAATGATGCGTCAAAACCCTGCGCCTGCTTGAAACAGGCGTAAGGCTTGACGCAGCATTGTACAGATAGGGCCCCCTAGAGCATTGCTGGAGCTGCGTCGCGCTTGCGACGCAACTCCAGCAATGCGCCGCCTTTACGGCACAGATGCGTCACGCATCTGTGCCATTTTTGCCCCATGGTGCGCCGCATTGTAAATGCGGCGCACCATGGGTGGCGGAGCTGCGGCGAACAATAACTGGCGCATCCCTGGGGATGCGCCAGTTATTGTAAATCTGCCCCATAATTTTTGGCCTGTCTTCTGAGTGCTCAAGAGGGATGGCCACATATGTGGCAACTGGATTTGTGGGAAAGTGTGAGAAGGAAGTACACAGATGAAAATATATGCACAGCGCCAAAGGAAAACAAAATGCCGTACTTACGAGTGGGCAGATAGAGGATTTCCAAACGATCTGGGGGAAAAAGAGAGTAAGTGTGAGAGACTGCAGAAAAAAGTGTTGTGAAGGAGAGAACTGGAGATTGAAACTCTCTGACGACCACTACCCCTACAACAGACCTTATTATTGTTAAATTCACTGGCTCGTATTTCGAAAATAGAAACATTTTCAATTTAAATTCTAATTATTGATAACAAACGCATTTTTTGCTAATTTATTTGATACTGCTAACAAGCATGGACAAAGAGAATAGGTTTGGCTGTTTTAAGAGCTGTTGTGTTATATGTCTGGATGCAAGAACAGAAAAGTCATAGAGAGGCACCCAAATGGTACTGTGGGACGCTATGTGGAGCACTGGATTTTAGTTTATATGTTTTCAGCCACGCCCTAAATTACATAGGCCATGCCTCTTGGAAAGGAATTCTAATTAAGCTTCTTTGACCACACCCATTTTAGAGACAGTCTACCTTTTTTCATCCCACTTGAGATCTATTGTGACTTTATTCACTGGATAGCCCCTTCAAAGCTTGATGATGAAAAATATGTTCAGCCCCCATCACCGGCAGAAATTATGCAATTACCACAGTACAACCCATCGATGCAGTGTGACCCCAAGAGTTTGAGGACATGAACATAACTTGTGTATTTGTAAAGCACACGTTCACCCAGAGGTCTCTTGGCGCTGAATAACAGATGTTCATTGTTACCCAACTCAATGGTACTCATTTTATCGACCTCTGATGGATGAAAGGCTGAGTGGACCCACCGGGGTTTGAACCTGTGACCATGAGGTCAAACACAGGCCCCCTGCAATGAACGCATTAGTCCACTGAGCCACCAGACCCAGCTATGGACATGGAGACAGCATGATAAATATGAATTGGGGATGGTGCACTGAAAGTGAACACATACGGATCAGATAGAGCACAGTGGACACCAAGGTTCAGGAGTTAACAGAGATGGTGCATCTTTAAGTCGTGGATTCAAGGGGAAGATCAATTAGCAGAAGGATGCCCACCCTTAAGAAAGAATTCCCTCCTGTCATGACCACACAATATCTTGGTGCATGCTGTCTTTCAAACATTTTGAACACCCAGGAGCTCAAGACAAGAAACACTCAATGAGATAGGCCTGACCGACACCTTTGTTGGAGTTGGTGAGTTAATGGCATGGTGCACCTGGGTCGATGGGGCGGGTCAGGCCATAGCAATCATGACTCTAAGTAGTCTGAGATGTCGGCAGCTACCGCGTTCACTGTGGCAATCTACCGCCTTTCAGCGGGAGACGGCTTTGCTTATGCAGATTGTCAGCTAAGTACTGCTCTTCTGTGCATTAGAAATCTCTGCTGCACAAAGGAGTTGACTCTTTGGCCTTAAGAACCCCACCAATCACAGTGTAAAAAAGGATAGTTTAATATTGAATAGATTCAATATGGCTACCAACCATGTTGACAGCTGGGGCATTATTTTCCTTGTTTTAAATCATGGTATAATTTTTTTTATTTGACAATTTACTTGGTTTCCTCTTTGAAGACTATTATTTCACCTACAGCCGTGCTAAGCCAGGGTGTATCTAAACTGTATTCTTTTTTTAGGCTAACATAGGACAATCATTTGGGAAAACCCACTCTGTTTACCTCCGTTCTTATTTAATTTATTTTACATTTTTATATAGGGCATCTGTACTAACAGCAGATGACTGCACCTTTTTAAATGGCAATTAACATATAGGGCCCGGGGTTTGCTACTATATTTATCATACTTGATAAATAACGATACTCTTGGGTTCATCATGTATCGGGTGCAATAAAAATATAGAATTTTCTCTGGGTAATAATATGCTGATGTACTTTGCGTTACGTAATAGAATCTGCATGTTTCAGTAATTTCCAGAGATTATTCCCCAGGTTTCACCTGCCAAAAGTGACCATGGGAAAATTGAGAGGGTGATTACCGTCATGCAGTTTTCTCCGCTTTACTTAGAGTTCCAATAAGTGCATTGATGGGAGGCATTGCCCATAATAAACATTGAGGGTAGAAAAGCAGGGCTGCAGGAAACTAGAAAAGGTATGGAGAAAGACACATACGGAGGAAAGCCGGAAAAATCACTTAGAAGCTCTAAGCTCCTATTATAAAAACATCAGGCTAGCCAAAAAGAACAGCTTAACATCACAGCTAGCAGAAGCAGGGAACTCCTCTAGGGAGTTGTTCAGGATCTTACAGACCTTTGTAAAGCCCCTGGCTTGTGAGAGTCCTGACGAATTTACCCAATCATTCTGTAATGACATTTCCCTCTTTTTTGAGGAAAAAATTGACACCATTTATCAAAAGATCACAATGGCTAAAAACCCTGGGACTAGCATTAAAAATACTCTTATACCCCCTGATAATAACCAACCCAAGTTAACTGATTTCCCTGAAATCCGTCATACAGAAATCTTATCCTTGATCAGGAGTATTAAAACCGTCTTCCCATTAGATCTCATTCCAGCAAAAACAACGGCCTTAATAAGCAATCTTCTGTATCCTATGATACAGACAATCATCAATCTATCTCTCAAAGAGGGACGAATTCCACAAGACTGGAAAAAGGCGGTAGTAAACCCCATTCGTAAAAACACGGCCCTGCCTTGGTCAGAAATATCCAACTTACGCCCCATTTCCCTACTACCATTCTTAAGCAAACTGGCCGAGAAATATGTAAACACCCATGTGTCACCGTTTGTTGAGGCTACAGGGGGTCTGGACCACTCTCAATCTGGGTTCAGACAGCACCGAATCTGCACTCCTCTCCGTGTCAGATAACATCAAAATGACACTGGATAGAGGAGGCTCCATGATTCTGGTGCTGTTAGACCTGTCTGCAGCCTTTGACACCGTGTCACATGAGATTCTTCTCGGCCGGTTGCAGCAGGTGGGGATTGAAGGCGTAGCTCTGTCCTGGCTGGAGAGCTTTCTCACAGGCCGCTCACAAAGTGTCAGCTTGGGCTCCTATCATTCCAGCTCACCAAGGGGGTTCCGCAGGGCTCATGCCTAAGCCCCACATTATTTAATGTGTATGTGGCCCCCCCTGCTGACATTGTGAGACAATATGGGTTTACCCCTGTGTCGTATGCTGACGACACTCAGCTCTTGTTCCCTTTTCAGACTTTAACTCCAGAAATAAAGAACTCCTTTGCTGAAGGTATGAGAGCGGTATCACACTGGATGGCCTCTAATTGCCTCCAGTGTAACGTAGGCAAGACAGAAGTCATGCTATTTGGGAACGCAAATCTCCTGTGGTCACCAGACTGGTGGCCTCTGGAATTGGGACCTATCCCTTGTCCAAAACAATTAGTTAAGAACTTGGGAGTCAGACTAGACCAGAATCTGGTCCTAAAAGAACATGTGAATCTGGTGACTGGATCTTGTTTCCGGACAATTGGCCTTCTGAGAAGGGTTTTTCCCTACCTATCGGAAATCTATAGAAAGACCTTAGTCCAGGCGCTTGTAATAAGTCAGTTGGATTACTGTAATGGACTCCTAATTTCGGCAAATGAACATGTAATCAACCGACTCCAAGTGGCCCAAAACACCGCGGCCAGACTGGTTCTCAATGTTCCCTCAAGAACTCCATCTACGCCTCTTTTGGAAGAGCTTAACTGGCTGCCTGTATGCCAGCGAATCAAATTTAAAATGTGTTGTATCATTCATAAAAGTCTCTTTGGATCAGGCCCCTTTTACCTGGCTCAGAAATTTCAAATTCACAAATCGGAACGCCTTTTGCGTTCCAACAGCCAATTCTTATTAAAAATTCCATCTATTAAAAAGGCAAGGCAGGGTGGTCGTGCTCTCTCTTATGTAGGACTCTCCCTCTGGAACAAACTCCCTTTGGATATGTGTCAGAACACCAATCTTCTCTCCTTCAGGAAGGCACTAAAAACCTACCTCTTTAGGGAAGCTTAGACACCCACCCGTTTAGTACCCAAGATACCATTTCTCTGATATCTACAGCGTGTGAAGCGCGGAGATACCCCTCAGGGGGTCGAGTCCGGCGCTATAGAAACAAATAAATAAATAAATAAATAATAAGGGCCTAAGAATTGTTTTGTACGAACGATTAGAGCTGGGGGTGTTTTATCGCTCAGATTCAGAACTCAGTATAACATTGATAACACATAATAAATCAATGTTCAACTAGTGCTTAATCTTTATTCAAAGAAAAGTACATTATTCTTCTATCAACACCATACTAAACCTATAACAACATAAAAAAAGTTATATGTACATTTACAATCGGAAGGCTGTGGGTTCCAGAAGCACGGTTATCCAAGTTCTGCAAGTGTCTTTCCTGTGGTGTGAGCAATGCATACTCCCATAGTCTTTTCTGGCTTTTAGACAATTGCTTCAGTGCACTGTGGCAGTGCAAGAGGCATTGTCCATAAAAATGGTACATTTCTGTGCTGTGAGTTCCTGAAAACATAGTTTTATGTGTGATATTGGCCTTATTTAAAAACATTCCCTGCCTGTTAAGGGAGGCGCTCAAGAGTGTGTTCCTCCAAAATAATATTTCAAAAATATACTTTACGCAAATATTGTCTTGCAGTTCTAGTGATGTAAAAAAATAACATGGAGGGCATCGCACACTCACTCTTTGCAACGTGTATACGCCAAACCAGGGCCAAGACGCTTTCTTGCGCGAGATCCTACGAGAACATGCAGTACCGGTGAGTATGGACCTCATGGTGGGGGGAGACCTAAATTTGGTATGGGATGCGGAGTTGGATCGCAGTGGGGGCGCGTTTCATGGGGTGGGTGCTATGTGGGCAGCAACGAAAAAATCTCTTACTGCTTTAAACCTTATAGACGCCTGGCGCTATCACTCCCCTGAGAGTTGCAACTACACATACTACTCCCACGCGCCCCGCTCTTATTCTCGCATTGACGTTCTCTTCGTGTCACATTCCCTAGTTAAAGATACCCTCTCCGCGGGCATTTCTGATATATCAGTCTCCGACCACGCTCACGTGGAACTACTCCTTCACGAGCGATTCGCCTGCCCCAAGTGGCCTACGAGATCAGTGGCGTAACATAACTTCAGGGGGCCCCGCTGCAAGGTGAGTGGAGGGGGCCCCTCCGGACTCTATCAGGTGCTCTCTGGCCGAAGTGCCATGCTGAGAGGGCCCCCTGGAGATTGGGGGCCTGTGTTAGGCCCCTGGTTGTAACTGCGATAGGGTTGCACTGTACATAAATCCCTGACTCTCCTTTTCAGCCCGAATGGAGTGTTACTATCAATGAACACAACTTCTGTTATAGATGACCATATAAGTGAAGGCTAAAACCTGGTTTGAAGAAGATATATGGTCAAGTCTCTGTCTTTTTACTAGGAAAGGTTAGACCCTGGCCAGGGTTCCTTCGAATAAACAATTAAGTTGGTCTAAATAAAATTATCGAATCACATTTGTATCTCTCATTAAGTTCTCACCTACTAGAAAGCACATACGCTGTCTGTTGTAAAATGTATAGCTTGCTTCCAATGGATTTAGAACCCACCTATTGCTTACCATTGGTTGATTTTATTGTCACTCACATTTGCGGTCTTCTTACTTGTAAACTTGAGCGGGCTTTCCCTCTTCTCATGTTTGTCACTTCCCTTCACCATGGACGCATAACTTGGCACATTCCACTGCTAACTTTTCAGGCACTACGTTTTCCTTTTTTTAACCATTCCTAAAGAGTGCATATGTTTTCCAGGTGTTTCTTCACTGTCTGCACTTTCCCTTGTGCCCGTGTGTTCCTCCCTGACCCGCTCCATTACTCGCTCACCCATTTACATTTCCTCCACCAGCGCTCCCTGCTGCTCAATCTCCCCATTAGTTTGCTTTCCACCCTGCGCTCCTCAGTACAGCTTCCAACATACTACGGCCCATCGTGCTGCATCTGCCCTGCCCTCTGTCGCTTTCCCATACAGTCCTGATGCTTCCTAAACCCCTTCTCTTCCATGAATAGACTGCCCGCTCGTCATATTTTGCACAGCACCCCAAACGCTCCACGTTGCAAACTCTCACCTGTGTTTCTCCCTTTGCACTTGAACCCCAAAGAAGCTGAGGATAATTGGATCAGCTTTGTCAGAGAGTAAATAAACTGCATGACTTTTGGATCAACAACGCTGGGGAACAAATATATCAGCACCATCTCTAAAGGGGCCCAGTGGCACTCAGGGAGGCCCCTAAGACCTACAATCACGGCCAGGGGTGTCACAGTGGAGGAGGTCAGGCCCCTTCCTTTCTTTTACTCAAGTGAACTCCTCACCCCAGCTGTGCTCCTGCCCTCTCATAGACCCTGCAAAATAGTCGCTCCATTCTGCTCCACAAGTTTTAGATGTGACTTCAAGGATTCAACAGTTTTACAACATTACAATTGTTTGGTCTCACCTTAGAGAGGAAAGAATGTTAGCAGTCCCTAGGCTACAGCCTAGTAAGGCCCACATTCCTTTAATTAATGAGAAAAGGGTGGGCTGGGGAGAGGTCTCCAAAAAGGGTGTGGTCCAAGTATTTAAGAGTGCGGCTTAACAAACGTGTACTACAATCCTGTGCTTTCTTTACACATCATTCTGCCTTACCAGTATTAAGGCACCTCTTGATAATTTCCTGCTATTGATTTCAGACATATCACATAACAATAAACACACACCTAAAACAAGGCCGACCTATTGGCTCTGTGATTGCTTGTTAACTGTTAGATATAAAGATGCTACAACCATGATTTCTTGTAAATAATTTGTAATGGTAATTATAAATGGGACATATGTGACCATTACTCTGTGCGCAATATAGAGAGGCTAAGGATTGGGGGATCATGTAATATGAACAATGTTACGGCCCACTGACTCACACTGCCTTCAGCCTCAGCTCCTGAACTCTAGTCATGCCCCAACATGAACACTCTCTCACAACCAGAACACACCTGGACACCTAAATGCGACTCCTCTCACATGTACCACACAAGCATTGGAAAACATAATTGCTCAGCATATCTTAGACCAGACATCTTAGTTTTGCTCATATTTAGTAAATTATAATTACAATGCAAAATTACACTAAAGAGAGTTTACAAATGTTATCAATATCAAAGTCTTTACTTATGTAAAATATACAGTGAATATACAGTATCATATTGCTAAAACTATCGGCAAAACCAGGATGTCCCAAAGAGGATACCTATCAGCTTTGCCAATGCTTGCTTTTTTTCTACTTGTGTTGTGTGTGACCCATCCACATCCATGTATGCATTCTATTTTTAAAAGCCTTTGTTGAGTCCAAAGCAATCACCAGCTCCTGTTTTGCCTCTTGGCACCAATCCAAGTTCGATTTTACTATATCTCTGAGCTGTCTAGTGTGCACACTTATTTTCATCTGTAGCTGTAACAGATTGTTGCTATAAAGCCTGTATTAGACCATTCACCCTTCATGATATTTCCAGTGGGCCCAAGTCCCCACAGGCCACTAGGATAACTGCGTATTTACATTAACCAAAGAACTAAGGGCCAGATGTAATAAGACAGGATTCACAAAAAGTGTACGCAATTTGTGCAATGACTATTGGCAAATCCTGTAGTATTTTGTAATGGGAAGGGGTATGTTGAGGACCTGTAGGAAATTCACCTTTTCTACATGGTGACCTGGTATTTATCATCTTTTGCTGGACCCTATAGTTTTGCTGGCTCTAGAACTCTATACACCTTACCCCACTTAACCAGTAGAAAGCGTCAGTACTCCTCCTCTAAACATGGTTGAATTGTCACGTACCAAATTGGTATAATTTACTTACCTAAAAGTACATAGTATATGGTACAACGTGTACCAAGGGCCTGGAAGTGAAATGTCATTAGTGGACAGCAGCACCTATTGTGCCGTCTACTACAGTGACAGTGTAAAACTTGGCGTGCGGCATACCAGCGTAGCCTGATTGTAGCAGTATAAAACCTTAAATTTGACATGTCAAAATAAAGACTTTTTACAGTTTAAAACCTCCCTTTTTAAATATGAATAAGACATGCCTATGTAGGCCTGGTCACCAAAAAGGTTGGGTGCATGCTATTTAAAAGTAGGACGTGTAGAAATTCAGTGATAACATGTATTTACATGTATTATCATACAAAAGCTATTTATCACTGTGGTAGTCATAGCTGTCCAAAGTAAACGTAGAAACAGATGAAAATCATAACACAGTGTACAGAAAAAAATCCTAAAACTGTATCTCGAATAATGGGACTAACTACACAATAATTAAAGGACTATTTTTTAGTCTGATTTTTAATAAATATTAAGGAAAAGTAACCTTTAGAAAGTTACCTTTTCCCTGCCAGAAGCCTCTAAACGCTCATCTCCATTTGCTCTCCTGCTGCTGCCAGTCAGTAGTTAGCATTTGAATAGGTGTAAATGAGTGTGAAATGTTCCCCTTGAGCAATTAAAAGGCGGACCTGAATGGGAAGAGAGGACCGATCTGAACTTGACAGAATATGCAGGGTGGAGCTGTGACCATCCTTTTTGACATTCCAGCATCAAAGTGTGTTTGAATGTCTGGGGTTTTACTTATAACACTTAGGGAACAATTCAAAGAGGCTACCCCAGTCACAGGCAAATGTTAGCCGACACCTGGGCTGGGTCCGTCCATTGTCCCCCCTAACCAAGTAGGCTCCAATCACAGTGGGTCTTTTTTATATTAGTGTCAAATCCTGCTAGAGTGTACAACCCTGCGTGACAGGTCTGCTGGGATTTACAAATGACACTGGGGGTGCGCTACAAAGGTCGAGAACAGGATGTCAAAGGAATTCTTGTGTATCTACTGTATGGTTGCTGGAAATCCACCCTTCGCTCTACCAGACTTCTGTGTCCAGGTTTATTGGGAATACAGTGGCTGCCTCAAACTGGATTTTAGTGTTAAATGTTAAAGGTATTACCATAGTCCGCTTTCCACACACACCCTCAGCTGTCAAAGTCCAAGTTTAGTGTAGCCGAAGACTTCCACCATCTTGGAAATGCCCAGATTGAGTTGGGTTGGCCTCAAGATCTTTTACTGGGTTCTTTAGGGTATGCCAAGGGGTAATTCCTACCCACTATCTTTTGTCAGACATGAATGTGGCACCTCAAGGCACCCACTTCAGAACACTTCTTGACATGTGCAAAATCAGAAGAGGACTGTACTTGATATCTTTTGCACTCTGAGAAGTGAGAATAGTCAAGGAGACTGGAATTGAACCCCCTCTTTTACTCAGGACAAAGAAGTTGACTCTAAGGGCATACGGCTGACCTCCTGTTAAATTTAAAGGGATACACCAAGCTACGAGAGGCCTTTTCCTGCAACTGCTCAGCTGTCCAGTAGCAACAAGAGCTGTACTTGACTCTGTCTGTTTGGCCTCTGTCTGACACCCTGTGAATCTTTAAGTGTCTCCCTAAGATCCTGGGGAGCTTTAGAAATGTAATCTTGTGGTGGATTGTGACTTAGAGGACTAAAGTCAGAAGGGAAAATCTTCGACCAGGACAAACCTGGTTGGAGTTTCTGACCACACTCCATCATGTTCAGCCTCATTTCGCACCTAGGTCCCAGAATATTTCAGCCATTGACTTTTATTAGCACTTTATGCTTCTTTGAGCTATTCCTAATTAAAACATTTAAATTCAGATGTCCAGTTCCCCTTACTGTATTTTTGTCATCTATATGTTGTTTTATTAAATTTAATCTGTTCCTCTAATTTGGTTTGGGATTCTTATTGTGTTGAATTTCGACATAATTACTGTTTTGATACTGCATAAATACCTTACACATTGCCATAATTTAAGCCTGTCTGCTCTGTGCCAATGCTACCAGGCGGTTGAACTTAGGTTAAGTAGCTGACTTTGAAGGTTTACCCTTATAAGAGTTGTGAATATTCCTTGAAGTACGTAGTCACCTTTGCCAATTAATAATCCAATTTCTTAAAGAACCTCGTCTATTTTGAGAACGGGTTATCACTATCTTTCGGTAGTCAGTAAAATATTAATGTTTTGTTTCTGGATTACTGTCCCTAACATTAATACATATCATAATAAATTGCTGTTTGGAAATGAAGCCCTATATATGCCTGTTCCAAATAGTGATTCCAAACAGTTTCCTAAACCCATTTAGCGATTTGATAACATCTTACCGAATTGCTAAATGGGGTTAGTGCAGTAACAAAAAAAACACATTTTCGAATCACAGAGTTTGTGACCAGAAAAAGCGTTCGTACACCTGGCACCAAGTTTTAAGGTGAACGTCTGGAATTTAATTGAGAAGTAAAGATTTCCATCCTACACTCCACATACATATCTGAAATATGCCCTGTGACACTAATTTCATACCCTGCACCAATGAGCTCCACCAACCCTCCAAAAAGTCCTCTAAAGCTAAAAGTCTAACGTCACATCGGCCTACAGACCAGACTTGAGCATGGAGCATGACTTGAGTTTGCAATGGAGAATAACAAGTGGATGCGGTTTTACCGAAACGGGCACGCTTTTCCAAATTTCGACCTATTTTCCCAGTGCAAATACATCCAGGTTATACTTTGCCATACCACAGCGCATAGTTATTCTGAACAGATGGGTACAGGACCTGTGCTGAAGCTCACAGGTGAACTGCACAATGAAGTCAAAAAGGTGTAAATGCATTCGGCATAACGGAGCAGTGCCACAGGAGTTAGTGAGCCAATAAAGTTGCACATGGGGAAATTGCGATATTTTAACAGTCAAAAAGAGCTGTAGCTGAGCTGCACCAAATGGGGAAATTGATTTGCACAGCAACTGATCAGAGCTTCATTACAGGGCATAATTGAATGAAACCACGGGATATCTGAGCAGCTGCAGCTTTCGGTGGCATAACTGAGAAGCACCACAGCTGCCAAGAGCTTCTGAGCAACATCAGAAATACACTGTCTGCCATACGATAGCAGTAACTTCACATCTAATGCCAGCACAGTGGCAAACGTTTGCAGCAATTGGGAAAGTATGTTATTTTCAAGCACAAAAAGTATCAGGTTCTCGACAGACATACACTGGCAAATATATATATAATGTGCATTACATCTCGAAAAAAATATCACAAAACAATCTGATGTGTTTTTTACCTGGTACAATGGTTAGTTATCATGGTAATTTCCCTGCAGGAAGCCGACTGCTAGGTAAGCTAAACTTTCACTGCTTACTTCTGCTGTGAGTTCGAACAGTGACATGGCCATCCTACACAGATCGTTAAACGAAGTACCACCGAAATGGAAGACAGTAACACATGGTATTTATAACGCAAGAGGTGTGGTGTTAAGTGCTGCAAAACCAACAACAACCTTCACTCGCTGGACAGTTGCTATCCATCATCCCTATTACAAGACACTACTTTCCTGACGGATACAAATGTATTTCCGGCTGCTTAAGATGAATGCTTTTGAGAAATGTGGTTGGTCTTGAAAGATTGACTCATCTGATGCACTACCTGTCTGAAATGTGTGTAAAACAGGTGACTTCTTTTTTTTGCCATTAATGAATTATTTGACAATTATTCAAAATGTCTTTATATGGCGCACCATAAGCACCTTGAGAGTTGCACACCCTCCAACAATCCAACCGCCGCCTGCTACTGCTGCGAGTAGAGCTAGTTAACACTTACTTGCAATAGTTAAACTAACGAACAGCGAGTACTCTGTAGCAAACAGAAACCATTTATGTAACACACACTTACTGTTTATATGCAGCTTTGCCATTTCATCCTTCAGCGGAGCCTCTCTTCCTACTGCATAGTGCATCTATCAGAGTTATGAGTTTTCCCTTCACATGAGAGAAACTCTTTCAAACAGGTTTCTTATATGACAAAGCTAGCGCGGAGCCGCGCCAGTCCTTCCTCGAAGCTTCCCGCTTTCTGGCGGCAGGAAGTGAGTGAGAGAACCCCCCCACCCAGTCGACACCTGACTGGCTGGCATTTACTACTTCGGATCATGGGGTCATGACGTCAGGCTATCAATCCTTGGTGCTTGCAGCAGGAATCTGAGGAAGTGAAGTTTAAACATTATCCCACCCACACTGTGACACAGCCAGTAACGCATAGACTGCTGAAGGCAGGTCCGCCCGGGTCGAAGTGGCTCTTAGAGGTTGCAGGCTGCGCGACCGCGGAAGGGGCCCCTGGAGCGCAGAGTCCCCCCCCCCCGCACTGCGTGGGCTGCGGGGGCCTGTGTTACGCCCCTGTACGAGATGGCGATTTCCGCCCCATATTCTTAGGGACCCGGTGGATAGGGAAGAGCTTCAAGCTGCCATTTCATCCTATTTGGAGACTAATGGTCTTCCGGAAATGCCTCTCCCTGTTTTGTGGGATGGTTTAAGGCTATGATCCGAGGTGCCCTTACGTCTATTGCTATCACTAGGTCACGTGAAGCTCGCTTATATGAGACCAAACTCACGCGGGAAATCAGAACGTTGGAGAAACTTGACCAGAAACACCCTTTGGCAGTGCACCAAAGGCGCTTGGCTGTCCTCAGAGGCCAGCTTAGGGCACATAGAACAAATAAAGCGGAACGCGTTTTACTTGCATTATGACAGCGCTACTACGACGGAGGGGACAGGGTGGGTACTGTTTTAGCACGTCACCTGAGAACTCGGGCAGACAAAGCTCAAATCGCAAACCTAAAGTTAGGTGACGGATCATGAATCATCACAGAATCCGACAAACTCCAAAGGTTCCAAGATTACTATGCGTCTCTATACGCCCAGGGTCTGCACGCCCCTGAAATCATATCGACTGCCTTAGACGCCTGCGACTGGGATCCTCTGAGCGACTACCACTCCAAGCTTTTGGAGAAACCAATCACTCTAGAGAATCTAACTGGTGCCCTAAAAGAACTCCCACTCGGTAAAACGCTGTGGCCTGATGGGCTCCCAGTTTTGTTTTATCGTACCTTCATGCCACAACTTCAAACATATCTGTTACGCCTTTTTAATTCTTTCACAGACACTGCCGGGCCAACCCCGGATATGGCAATGGCGGAAATTGCCCTTATCCCGAAGCCTGGGAAGGACCACACACTCTGCTCTTCCTTCCTCCCTATTGCCCTGTTAAATACAGACCTCAAATTATACACCAAAATCCTAGCGAAACGACTTAGCGTTCACCTACCCCATCTCACCGAGCCGGATCAGGTAGACTTTATTCAACAACACCAAGGAGCGGATAACGTGCGGCGAGTCGTGCACCTGGTAGGGAAAGCGCTGCACTGGAAGATCCCGCCTAAAAAGGCGTTTGACCGGGTGGACTGGGGATTTCCCCGTGCTGTTTTGCGGAAAGTAGGTCTAGGCCTGCGGATGATAGCGCGCATCATGGCTCCCTACATCTCACCCCACGCTAGGGTGCGTGTCAATGGCCAACTCATGCAGCCCATTTCCATTCTTAGGGGTACCAGGCAGGGCTGCCACCTGTCACCCCTTTTGTTCGCCCTTGTAGTGGAACCACTCGCTATTATGATACGCCGGTCGCCTGACATTCATGGCATTATGCTTGGGGGCATAGAACATAAGATTGCTCTTTTTGCAGATGCTCTACTCCTTACCCTGTCTGATCCGTTGCTCTCGCTTCCAGCAGTACATACCCTGCTCCAGTTCTATGAGCGAGCTTCAGGGCTTAAAATCAACCATACGAAATCCTGAGCTCTTAACCTCACAATCCCGGTCAATGAGATTGAGACCTTGCAAACCCTCGTTCCGTATCAATGGGCGACCAATTCTGTACGATATCTTGGCCTTAATTTAACACCAGACTTAGCCACCTGGTCCCAAGCTAATTGGCAAGAATATAAAAACTCAGTCATCACAGATTTACGGGCATGGAAAGCCTTGCCACTCTCCTGGCTGGGACGCCTCAATACAGTCAAAATGTCCATCGTACTGAAAATTCTTTATCTATTCCAAACTCTGCCGACACCCATCCTAGAGCACCAGATCCAGGGGTTGCAACACGAGCTAACCGCCTTTATATGGGGGGAAAGAAACCACGCTTCTCTAGTAAAATTTTAATACTCCCGCGGGATAAAGAGGGTCTCGCCTGCCCTAATTTTATAGAATACTATTGGGTGTCTCACCTCCGCTTTATTCCAGAAATGGGAAAGCGAGAAGGTGTGGTTCCACATAGACAGGGCGGCCACTTGTCGCCCTCTCTGGGATCATGCATGGTTGCCTCTGGAAGCGCGTCACCGCAGCGCGTACATGGCGGTTCCTACTAAAATGGTGCTTGAGATTTGAGACAAGGTGGCGGTCCGTAGGGGCCTCACTACCTTCCCGTCCCCGCACACCCCAATTGCTCGCAACCCGCAGTTCCCCCCGGCGTGTCATCCACCCTATTTTGCAAATTGGACAGATAAGGATAATCAGTTTCTCGATAAAAATTGACTGTGCACCGAATATCCCTGGAAACTCCACTCTTCCTAGAGTTGGCAGAAGTTGGAAGAACCTAGATTCCAAAAAACTGAACGCTTATCTTAAGAATACTACACCTTCTATTAACATGGCCACCATCGAGGAGGAGGCTGTTTTACAAAATTGGCTTACCTCCGCAGTCAATGCATGTGTTCCTTTACGCAAATATAAACACAACCTGCGTCATCCCCCCGCCCCATGGTTCACTGAGCAATTAAAAAATGAGAAATCTTTATGTAAAAAGTTGGAACGGAAATGGCGCGCGTATTACGATCTAGGGGCCAAACAAACTTACAAAGATGCTCTTACCAAATACCACTCTCTTTGTAACATAGCCAAGGCGGAACATGTTAATCGAACCATTCTAAATGCTCAAAATCGACCTAAAGCCCTATTCAAAGTTGTGCAGGAACTTTCGGGCATGTCCTGTCTACCCATAGCTCCCTGCCTGGATGAAATGCAATGTAACTCCCTGGCAGAATTCTTTACTGCCAAAATCGAGACCATCTATACTAACTTTGGAGTTCCCACTCACACTGCATCCTCTCCTGAGCCGGGCATGTCCGTACCCTTGTATGAACTAGAAACAAATATGCAAATGTGTCCGCCCTCCCTGCTTCAGCTGACTGCATGGGACCCTCCTACTATCACTTCTTTGCAGAATATTCTGGGCTGCATTAAATCTGGATCCCATGCCCCCACAAATCCTCCTATCTCTTGATTCTCATGCTCTCTCTTTAATTTTAGAACTCCTTAATGCCTCACTCAGAGAAGCCAAGGTTCCGAGTACGTGGAAGCACGCAATGATTGTGCCCCTACTAAAGAAAGCCAATGCTGATCCCAACATTCCAGCTAATTTTCGGCCCATCTCACTCCTTCGGTCTGCTCCAAAATCCTGGAAAAGCACGTTAACAAACAGCTTACCACTTACATTAAAGCAGACAACTTCCTTCATCAGTCTCAGTCTGGCTTTAGGGCTGGCTTCTCAACCGAGCCTACTCTTCTTGGGGTCTCTGAGGCCATTGGATGCCAGGCAGACAGAGGGGAAACGGTGGCACTCATCCTACTGGATTTGAGTGCCGCTTTTGACACTGTTTCCCATTCCATCCTTCTTACTGCCATCAAGTCCATCGGCATCAGTGGCTCAGCTCTCGGTTGGGTGGCCAGCTATCTTACTAACTGCACGTTCCAAGTTTTCTCCCCTTCCTCAGCTTCAAAAATCCATCATTCCACTCATGGCGTTCCGCAGGGCTCTATTCTGAGTCCACTATTTTTCAATTTATATGTTAGACCCCTTGCCACCATTGCGGAACAAGCCGGACTTATCATTTATTCTTACGCCGATGATACTCAGATCATCTATTCACTCTCCACAGGTCAAAACTCCACCACATCATCCCTTCTCTCTGGTCTTAATAACATAGCCAGTTGGATGCACAACAACACATTAAAATTAAATGGGGATAAGACAGAGCTTCTCTTGTTTGGCCACAATACCGCACTTTGGGGCCCCAACATTGGCCACAGCAAATGGGTCCCATACCGGTTCCCTCCACAACAGCTCGCAACCTGGGCATCATATTTGATGATCAGCTGTCGATGAGGCAACATGTGATCAAGGTCTCGGCCACTTGTATTACCATCCTCAAGTGGCTGAGAAAGATCATATGGATGCTTCCCCATGACACCCAGAGAACCGTAGTCCAAGCGCTAATTACATCTCGGCTGGACTATGGGAATGTCCTCTATCTGGGTGCATGCAAGGAGGTGACCCGTAAACTTCAGACGATCCAAAACATGGCTGTTCCATTACTCTGCAACCTCCCCAGAACCGCTTCCACCTCGGCTTCTTTGCGTAGCCTACACTGGCTCCGAATCGAAAACCGCTCAAAATTCAAAGCCCTCTGTTTCATGTACCGTATCAAGTCAGGTACTGCCCCTCTTTATTTAAGTACTCTGGTTCAACACTATTGTCCCCCCCGCAATCTCCGTTCGTCTACCCAACATAGATATCAGGTGCCTCGTATTAGGAGAGCCAGAATGGGCGGCCGCTCATTCGCTTATTTGGCTTCTTCCTTGTGGAATACCTTACCTCTTTCCTTACGTACTGAATCCTGCTATCTAAGGTTCCGCAGAGACCTAAAGACTTGGTTATTTAACCTATAGACCCTCTAGGTTTTTTATTACCCGTTCTTTGTAAGTACCCGTTCTCTCTCTGTTTAGCGCCGGGAAACCTCTGGGTAGCTGTGCGCTGTATAAAATTAAATATAATAATAATAATAAAGGATTGCAGAACGATTCACGACTTATTCTTGGGGGAAGACATCAAAACATTCGCTCAATGCAAACAAGAGTTCCGGCTAGCTGAGAAGGACAGGTTCCAATATATTCAGCTCTGGCACTGGCTACAGGGTTCCTCACTATCACAGGCAGCCACGCGACCTTTCACACCATTTGAATGGCTTGCGCGTACCTTTGGTTCCTCTAAGGGATTAATTTCTCGCATATACCAGGTCCTTCAGCACTCACACCACTCAGATCCCCACCCATACGAGCTGCAGTGGCAGTCCTTATCCGATGCCGACATTGCCCCCTCCCGGAGCCTTTGGAGCGACATTCCAAAAACTTTCCATAGTATCCCCCAACAGGAATCCGCATACAAGGTGATGACTCAGTGGTACTACGCTCCATCTCGGCTTCAAAAGATGTTTCCCAACGCATCTCCCATGTGTTGGCGCTGCACGCAAGCGATTGGTGATTTTATACACATCTGGTGTTCATGCCATCTCCTTGCTACCTACTGGAAAGAAGTCCTCAGCCATATTAAACGGGTGCTAGGGTACCCACTCTCTGAAAGTCCACTCACTATCATTCTGGGCCTTAAGCCAGAGAACCTGCGAGCAATGACCCTCCGGGATCGGCATCTCAGTCTCCACGTGCTGGGAGCAGACTATTGCCCTATATTGGCAGAAATCAGAACCGCCCTCCATAAATGTATGGTTCACTCGCTTATGGCACACAGTGGCAATGGAGTTGCTCACAGCGCGCCTACAGCTTCGGACGTCAAATTCACGAAGTTGTGGAAACCGCTGGTGGAATACCTCGGACGACTGGAAAACACTAGACTGCAACCACCAAGACTCCGAGCCCTACAGCTTTTTGACGATGCAGTACGCCCCACTGATCCGGAGGGCTTTTGGAACTCCACTGGCTAATCACTCGGCACAACACCCTCATGCACTCTCCAAGACTTAGACATCTCCTTTTTTTTTTTTTTTTTTTTTAAATTGTTTTTATTGTTGCATCACAATCTCAAATTCAGTCTCTCAGTTATTACGACGAGTGGCGTCAACATTCCGCCAGCTGTCATCCGGATCGCAACATTTTCATTTATTACAACTAACAACGATAACATCCAGGTGTGTCACATGGTTTTTCAGAAACGTATTTTGTACACATTACCATCTATGCATTGCATGTCTGCCCCCTCATCCCTCCCCCCACAGATAGTCGCCTAATCTCATATGCCTAAGGGACTTTGGAGACCCAGTATACCCGTGTCCTTCCCTTCTTGTTCCCCCCTCATGCCCGGTCTCCTTCTACATCCTCATCTTCCTCTGAGCTATCCCCTCCCTCCTCTTCCGGCAATGGGTCACACGGCTCCCCTCTATATGTATTCCACGGTAGCCATATTTTGTTCCATTTACGTGGATTCCCCCTCTGTTGGTATATCGCCCGTTCCGTCAACATGATCATGTCCATATTTTTACACCACTGTGACAAAGTCGGTGTCTCTGCCACTCCCCATTTCTGTGCTATGTCCCGCTTTGCTAGCATCATCCCTATGACCACCCATAGTCGCCCTTGTGGCGAAAGGTCGGTCGGGCCCCACACATTCAGCAAACAAATTCTAGGGTCTGGAGTGAACGGGAGTTGCAAAGTCTGGGCGACCGTACGTGCCACTCGCTTCCAGTAATTTGCTATACACGGACAGGACCACAGGGTATGAAACAATGTGCCCTCCTCCCCACAACTTCGTAAGCAGTATGGGTGTTCTGCCCTCTGGAATTTGTGGAGTGTGGTGCGCGTGTAGTATACTCTGTGTAGTATCTTGAATTGTACCAGACGGAATCTTGCTGATATTCCCGCCTCTCTAGGTGATGCCATTGCGGCATTCCAATTTGTCTCATCTAGGTCCCCAACATCATCCTCCCATTTCTCTTTCAATTGTTGTAAGGGGTCAGGTAAGTTATTTATCAATTTGCGATATGTGAGGGAGGTGGCGCTGGCTTCCATGTAATCAGTGAGTAGTCGGTCTTCCAAGGGGGCAGATTCCGGGACGTCAGTTCCCGGTGTTAATACTGCTAGCAATGCGTGTCTAATCTGAATGTAGCGGTATGTCTCCGTGGTGTTCAGCTCATACTGTTCTCTCAGGGTGTCGAATGGGACCACCCCCTCCCGTGTCCATAGATCCCCCACCGTGGAGATCCCTATAGTGCCCCATCGATCAAATCCTTTACTGCGTCGCAAGTTGCCCAGTGCCTTAGAGTCCCACAAGGGTGTAAGCCGTGTAAGCACCCCCCCCCATTTCAGACGACATTGGGCTTTATGCCATAAAGTTACAGTGTGCTTAGTCGGGCCTATTAGTTTCGTTGTCAGGCCCTTGTTGTAGAGCGGGGCAAGTAGTGTGGTAGTGCCGAGCTGACGTCTGTCCGCTAGGTATGCCGGGTCCTCCTGCGGCGCATGCAACCATTGGTTGATCACCTTGAGGTGTGCTGCCCAGTAATATAATTCCAGATTCGGGAGTGCAATCCCTCCACTGTACCAGTCCCTAATCAGCTTCGCCTGTGCTACCCTCGCCGGTTTATCTCCCCACAATAGGCCTGACAGTTGCCCCGCTATCTGTTTGAAAAAGAAAGGTGGGACCAGTGCCGGCGTGTTTTCCAAAACATATAGGAACCTGGGCAGAGCCATCATTTTGAAAAGTGCGGCTCTGCCCAGTAATGTCAGCGGGAGTGACCGCCAGTGGCGTACGTCCGCCTTCAGCCTTTCGAGCATGGGCCTGAGGTTGAGATCCTGAAAAGTCATCTGATCTCGGGTGATCCGAATCCCTAAATATCGAAAGGAGATTGTTTCCACCACCAAGGGGCAGTCTACTTCCAAACACGGTGGGGACCCATGTAGCATATAGATCACCGACTTCATCCAGTTAATCTTGTACCCTGAGGCTATGCCCTGTCGTTCACACAATGCCAGCAGCACTGGAATTCCCTCTGCCGGGTTCTCAAGGTAGATTAGCATGTCGTCCGCGTATAAGGACACTCTGTCCTCCCAACCTTCACCCCAGGTAATGCCACGCAGCAGCGTCGTGGTCCTAATAATCGTGGCCAGTGGCTCAAGCACCAGGGCAAATAGTAGCGGGGAGAGCGGGCAGCCTTGTCTCGTGCCCCGTGTCAGTGTAATGATTCTCGAGAGATGGCCGTTAGCCGTCACTCGCGCCGTGGGAGCACTATATAGGAGCCTGATCCATGCTATGAAGTTTGGGCCGAAGCCCATATGTTGTAGGACTGCAAAAAGGTACCTCCATTCCACCAAGTCGAACGCCATCTTAGCGTCCAACGAGAGGATTGCTGCATCAGTTTTTAACAACGGGGCCCTCGCCATAACACCGTGCAGGCGCCTGAGATTCAGCGCCGTACTTCTGTGCGGCATAAATCCCGATTGGTCTGGATGGATAAGGTGACTAAGGTGAGGCAACAGCCTGTTGGCCAATAATTTTGCCAGGATCTTGCTTTCAGCATTGAGGAGGGAGATCGGTCTATAAGAACTGCAATCCTCAGGGGGCTTGCCAGGTTTCGGGATCGCCACAATAGTGGCCATGCACTGATCTGGCGGCAGGTGTCCTCGTTCCAAGCTATCCATATACATGTTTAGTAAAGGGGTCGAAAGCGATTCCGACATGGTTTTATACCACTCAATCGGGATTCCGTTAGGTCCCACAGCTTTCCCTGGACGTAGTGCCGCGATAGCTGCCTGTACCTCCTCAGCCGTCAGGTCTGCCTCTAGGTCCTCGGCATTATCTGGGAGCAGGGTTCGGGTGGGCACCCCCACAAGCGCCATTTCCGCCATCTCTCGTGTAACCTCTATCTCAGAGGTATACACCGTCTGGAAATGGTCGGCCAGGATTTCTACTATCTGGGCAGGGCGGGTGTGCAGCGCCCCTTCACCATCCTTCAGCTGTAAGATGTTCCTCTGCCCCTCCCTTTTTTTTTCTAGCCAAGCCAGGAGCTTGCTTGCCTTATCCCCCACCTCGTATATCCTATGCGTAGTGGCTGCTATGTTGTCAATCACTCTACGTCTCAGGAGATCCGCATGGCGCTTCTGACACAGCTGAAGTATATGGAGCGTTTCCCCGGTCGGGTCAGCCGTATGAAGCTCGTTCGCCTCGGCAAGTCTGTCCTCTAGGTCCAGCAGTTCCACTTTCTGGGTGTGTTTGTAATTCGTTATAGTGGATATTGCCTGACCTCGGAGTACCGTTTTATAGGCTTCCCAGAGGATCGACTGGGAGGAGACCGAGCCAGTGTTTTCCGCGAGGTAACATCTGGTCGCTGTTTTAAGAGCTTTGGTCACCTGCGGGACCCTGAGGTAGCCTGGGAATATCGGGTATACGCGCTTTCGTGTCCGCTCCGGGTTGGAGAGGGCCAGCGTCAACGGGGAGTGATCCGAGACGCCCCTTGGTCTGATCTGTACATCGTCTACAGTGAGGAGCCCCTGCCCCGGGGTAAGAAAATAATCGATCCGTGACAGACTGTCGTGGACCGCTGAGTGATAAGTGTAGTGACGGTCTGTTGGGTGTATATGCCTCCACAGGTCTATCAGGCCCTGCGCTTCCAGGAAATCATGCAGCCGGGAGGGCCCTGGTGTCTGTGTTCGTGATGGGAACCTATCTAGCGAATTGTGTGCCACTGCATTGAAATCCCCCCCTATTATGAGGTCCCCGTCTGGGAGTTCCAGCAGAAATGTACCCAATTCTGGGAGAGCAATCGTGTGCAGCGCCGGTGGAATGTATACCGAGACCACATTCAGCCGCCTCCCCTCCCACTGCCCCAGTGCCGCTGCGAAGCGCCCTTGTGTGTCTACCTTCGTGGACTGAAGTATAAATTTGGAGGATCGATGCATTAGTATTCCCGTCCCCCGGGACCCTTTCGTGAACTCCGAGTGGGCAATCATCCGGTAGCCTTTCCTATCTAAGGCCTGTGTGGCTGTGCCTGTGAGGTGTGTTTCTTGCAGTAGGACCAGAGCCGGGCCTAACCTCTTTATACTGTGTAGCACCAGCCCTCGCTTGATCTTGTCTCCCAGGCCTCTAACGTTCCAGGACATAAGCTGTAGTGGCTCCACATGTCCCGCCTCAGGGTCCCCCCTCCCTATGTCTGACCGTGTATTGTGCGTCATTGTGTGCGTGGTAGAGAAAATCCATGTGTCGTATGGAGTGAGGTGCAGGGTCCTGGCCTGCGCATGCCTTGTGCAATGTGTGCATCTCGTGGTACCAATCTTCACCTGTAAAACAATTCAAAAGAACCGAACCCCCCCCATCCCCAACATCCCCCCTCCCTGCCCCCCTTGCTTGACGGACCCAGAACTGCCCGCCCCCCCAACTTAGCAGAGTGCCTGACCCGAAACCCAAACAAAGTACTTGCTCGTCGGGGTGAGGGACTCTCCGGAGTCGGCGGCCTCCCTCCATGTCCGCGGAGGACCTCCGCCCGGTGTCCATGACGACCAGTCCAATCAGCAGTACATTTGGCCTACGCTACTAGGTCCGGGATTTCATTGTTCATCGTTATTCTCAGTGTCGTGTGCCTCACTCAGGGGTGAGTGCGGATCCAGGTCTCCTCCTGATGCTTGGGAGCCCGCACGGGGTCCATTTGCACGGTATTTATTTGGGCGTGAGGAGCGGCGAGGTGGGTCCACTTGTCTCCATCCTTCTAGCCAGTCGTGCGCAGCCTCAGGCGTGTCGAAGAACCAAGTTTTGTTGTCTGCCACCACTCTCAACTTGGCTGGGAACAACATGGCATAAGGGAGTTCTCTCGCCCTCAGTTCCTTTTTTACTTCAAAGAATGTCCTTCTTCGACGTGCGACCTCCGCCGTGTAGTCAGGAAAGAACGCCAGCGTTGAGTTTTGGATCTTAACTGGAGGCGAGTTTCTAGCCGCTTGTAGGATCGCGTCCCTGTCCCTGAAATTGAAGAGACGGGCAATGATCGGCCGTGGAGCTGCGCCTTGCTTTGGTCTGCCTCCTGGGATCCGATGTGCTCTCTCCACAGAGAAGAAAGCGGATAGGCCCTTGGGTTTGAGTTCTCGTTCAATCAGGGTTTCCACGTAGAGGTCCATTGCTCTCGTGTCCTCCGATTCCGGAACCCCTATAATGCGGATGTTGTTCCGCCTTGAGCGCCCTTCCTGCTCGTCCAACTTCGCACGCAGGTCTCTGTTTTCATTCGAGATTCGCTCCACGTTGATCTGGAGTTCCGAGACGTCCTCTACCAAAGATTTGGTCACCACCTCCATTGATGAAACTTTTTCGGACATCTTGTGGAAGTCCGCTCTTATCAGGGTTATTTCCGTTGAGATTGATCCCACCGTAGCCTGAACTTGTGTCAGGGCTCGCATAACGTCATCAAGGGTTGCTTTTTTGTCCCCCTTTTGGTCGGCCGGCTTGCTCGCCTGTACTTTGGCATCTGGTGGGGAGGCGGTCGGTTTTTCAAACGCATACCGCTCAAGACGCGACTGTGCATTGCCTCCCTTCTGACCCTTGCCCGCCATATCTACCGTAGTCACCCCCAGGCGGATTCTGTGAGCAGAGCAGTCAGAAAGATATATGTCCCCAGATGGAGCCCCGGCGTGTGTCCACTATCGTGACTGCGGCCTTGAGGTGCGGCCGGCCAAAGGAGCTATGGACAACGACCCTGCTCCCGGGTCCCTCGGTGAGGTCAGCTGTTGGGGTTGCTCTACCGTATGGTCCGACGCAGATCTGCGTCCCTGAGTGAGCGTATTTCGCTCCGGGACTGGGTGGTGTGCGTGGTCAGTTGGCCCTCGGTCCTCTTTAGTCCCTGATGCCTCTGTATCGCAGGCTGCGTCTCTGAGCGGACCGGCAAAAAATCAGGAGCCTCTTTCGTGTTGTCCGCGGTCCCGCCGCTCTCAATCCCAGCTGGATGCCTGATGGTATGCGCGCCCTGGGTGGTCGGCGCAGCCCGTCAGGGTGAGGTGCCGCCTTAGCCGTGTGACCGTTTTTCCAGTTCTTTAATGGCTGCCCTCGTATTCCCTCTTAGGAACCTGGCGACCCCCTTGCCAGGTCCCCCGCTGGCTGCCTGTTGTTTGTAACGTCGGGTCCGCAAGTCCGACCCCCAGCGGGGCCGCTGCCTGGATCCTCCGATGCTCGGGAGGTAAGATGTCTGCCCTGGGTTCTGACGGGACGGGTCCGGACCGACGTCTAAGTCGTCCGTCCACTCACCGGGTTTCAATCAATGCGCGGCTCTCTTCCTCCTGTGGGCCACCGATGTGTCTCCGTTTACTCCGAGCTGCTCACTACTCGCGGTCTTGGTGTTCCGCAGAGGGCGCTCACTTCCGGCCCCTCCACACCGATTCCGCGGCACTTCCTGTCGGCCCCGTCTCGCCAGGCGGGCCCCCGGCTCCTGCGTCCACCCAAGGCCAGAGCGGGCGAATCGGATATCTTGACTTCCCGCAGTCGGATTTTCCTTCCGTTTGCTGTCGGGTGTGCCGCCCGGTCCCGGGCTTCAGTCCCTGCCCGCAAAGTGCAATTCTGCTCCGGATTAGTGCTCGGATAGATCTGGAGGCCGCTTCAACCGCGGAGCTCGCCCTCTAAGCTGCCACCATCTTAGGCTGCCAGCCACGCCCTGAGACAGACATCTCCTTTTTTGATACACTGATTAATGTTGACGCCTTTGACCCTCACCCACATGTCGTCAGAGATAATATCTGCTATGGCTAGAGTAGCGTTCTCCAGCGGTGTGAAATGACTTGGAAAATCCCCCCGCCACACCACCCCTCCTTACCCACTATCCTTTTCCCATTTTCCATCCCTGCATATTGGTTGTTTCTTCGTTTTCTTTTTGATTTTCTTTTTTTTTGTATTGTTCAGGTTCTACAGCTCATTGTTACAATAATGATATCATAACACAGTATAGGCATGTTTTATGGGGAAAGAGTCCGAAATTGTTGGAATATGATCTTGCTCTGCAGAGACCTGCTCCCACTGCTAGACAATTGGAACGCTACGATGCTAGCACTAGTGACGTGTACATCTGGCGAAGTCTTTTGCCATTGATAACATAGATAAGAATATGTAGAGCGATGTCATGTGATTTCCTAGGCCCGCTATGCTAGTACTGTTTGGGAGGATATGTGGCCCATGGACTCTCGCTCTTCTTCCTTCTATACTGCCTTGCAACTTCTACATATTATTGCACTATGTACTATGCTGTGTGTCCTTTTTTTCCCTATAAATGCCAATAAAAACGCTTTAAAAGAAAAAACCCAACATGGAACAGATTATAGAAGGTAGGAGTATCGTTTTTTAAGTATATGATATCATTTTTAATTATTTTATTCGAATGTGCTTATGAGTGGGTTGTTGACTTGTTGTGGAACAGGATGGGAAGCTTTTTAAAATATTTATTTGTAACAATTATTTTATTCTAAATTTGTTAATGTGATTGAATTGTCATTTATTTTAATTGTGAATTATTTAATAAATACTTTTAAATAAAATGGTAAAAATTTGTTGTAATTTTTAATTACATTAGTTTTTAAGTATGTAAATTATTTGAGTGAATTTAATAATTAGTATGTTAATTGATTGCAATGTTTTATAAAAAAGGACTTATTTATTAATATTTGTTAAAATAATGTGCACTGCTATTTATTTTAATTAGTTTTTATGGGTGTTTTTTGGGTGAGTAGTAGGTAGAGAAATGTTAAATATATATATATATATATATTTTGTAATGTTTATAACAGGAAAATATTGTAAGTTTTTTTATATTCTGCATTTTTAATAAATTAATTTTAATGTGTAATTTTTTTGTCAATTATGTTACGTAAGACATACGTTTTGTATATTTGTTAAAATATAGTTTATGTTAATATTTTTAAGTATATACATACATTTTTTAATTTGGGGGAATAGTACATTTACGTTTTTGAATCTCTATCACTATCTCTACTGTTGCTTACGTAAGAGTGTGAATGGTAAATTGGACCCATACCAAGTTTAACACTTTTCCTATTGTTGCTCAGGTTGGAGTGGTAATTGTAATCCTCATCTCTCTGAAATCTGATTCTGTCCCTACTGTTGCTTACATTGTTGTGGGAATAGTAAATCTGACTGCTACAAAGTACAACACTCGTTACTCTTTTTAATGTTGCAATGGGAGAAGTAAATGTAACGCCTACAAGTGTAATATTTTATGTGTTGTTGTTTTTTTATGGTTTGTTTTTTATTCTTGCACCTGTGGCCAACCTGGCAGCTCTGAGAGGTTCCAGGCCCAATTTTGAAATTCATTTCAGTAGAGTGTGTCCATAGTCCAATTTCGACAGGAGTAGAGATTAGATTCCTACCTTGTAGTGTTGTTCTACAATAGAATGTAGATTCCACAGAGTCCCAGTTGAAATTGTGCCTCTGTGATATTGCATTTATGTTTGCTATAAGGTTAATTACAAACAATAGATTAGAATATAAAGCAATGGCTCTCACGCCGAGGCATTAAGCATCAATGATGGTTACAATGATTTATTTAGCAGTGAAAAGATTTAACCTAATAAATTATTAAAGCAGATTTCTTTGACGTCTAATTCAGGTAATATTTCTAAGTGAACATATGACTAGATCTCCATGTAGCTGACTTGCTGATACCTACAACAGACACATTTCTGATTAAGTTCAAGTAGCCCTGTAGAGTGAGCTTTCAGGTTGTCTGGTGATGTTTTTTCGACTAACTGATAAAGCAGAACAGGATAGGTTATACTTATGACTGGATTACTTAGAAGGAGGAAATGCAGTTCTAATAGCTTTATAGTTGACAAAAAGTTAACAAGACTTATTTTTGTCTGTACTCCGATCCACATCCAATCCTCCTAACATCTAACAAATGGAGAGATCTTTTGCAAGTGACGTAGGAATCTTAAAAAATAACGGCAAGAAATTGATTGGCTAAGATGAAAATCGAAAAAAACACTTTAAAAGCAATTAAGGATATATTCTGATTATCACTCTTTTTGAGGCAACAATTGTGTAAGGTTCATTGGTTGAAAGAGCATGAAATGTATTACTTTATGGCCAAATGTACTCACAGTTAAGAATGTGATGTGGCCATTTCAAGAAAAATGCTACAATGAAGCCTTATGTATATACCCAAAAGGAAGATCTTTCCATTTGGATAAAACCACATTAAGCTGTAAATGTAAATGTCGGAATTTGTAAAGCACACAGCTACCTCCACCGGAGGTGTCCCGGCGCCGTCCGTATACCGCTTAGGAACCCTTCCTGGCTTTCCTGGGAAATGTCGACTCCTGGGCATCCCCCAGGTGCAGCCAGGCATCCAAGCGCTTTTGGCGCCGTTGTGGAGACTAAGCAAGCTATTGCCCAGAGTTGCAGCGTGGGACCCATGATCAGAACAGGCACTGAGGCGAGAATATCCAGTCAGGGGAATTAATGAGCCGGAGACCCGCCGAGGTGGGAATCGAACCCTGGTCCCTGGCCAGAGCTCTGCATCAAGGTCTGCCTGCTCTAACCATTGAGCCACACTTCTCCACAAGATCTGGATTTGCCAGATAAAGGAAATAAGGCAGCACTATTTCTTCTTGGCAATTGACCAGGTTGAAATTCTTTGGTTGGTACCAAATACAAAGTCTATCTCACTGTCGTGTAGTTCCTATACACTATATCGGATCTGCGCGTTTAGACAACATAGACTGTGGGATTGGTGTCCAGATTGATTCCATACAAACCCACCGGGTTAGTCGCCTTTATACCAGCTAGCTCGCAGTGTCACTATAAGCTGCTCCTCTTACCAAGGAGAGAATAGTTCTTGGCAACTATCGAACATGACAATTATGTTCCATCAGGGATCGTGGATACAGTACTTTTTGGTCAGTCACTTGTGCTCACTTTGTCTCAGAGAGATACACAGAGTAAACGGTGGGGACATTTTCAATAAGCCTTTTTTGAACCAGCGTCATTTCAGTGTAAAATAGGTGTGCTGAAACATTCATAAGACAGAAACAGATATAAACGATATTGAGCAGCAATAGAGTAAATGGAGGATAGATTTCTACCATAGTGCTAAAACAATGAATATATGCAAGCATATAAATACATGACAATAAAAATGATACCAGGCAGTTGAACTTAGGTTAAGTAGCTGACTTTGAGGGTTTACCCTTATAAGAGTTGTGAATATTCCTTGAAGTACGTAGTCACCTTTGCCAATTAATAATCCAATTTCTTAAAGAACCTCGTCCATTTTGAGAACGGGTTATCACTATCTTTCGGTAGTCAGTAAAATATTAATGTTTTGTTTCTGGATTACTGTCCCAAACATTAATACATATCATAATAAATTGCTGTTTGGAAATGAAGCCCTATATATGCCTGTTCCAAATAGTGATTCCAAACAGTTTCCTAAACCCATTTAGCGATTTGATAACATCTTACCGAATTACTAAATGGGGTTAGTGCAGTAACAAAAAAAACACATTTTCGAATCACAGAGTTTGTGACCAGAAAAAGCATTCGTACACCTGGCACCAAGTTTTAAGGTGAACGTCTGGAATTTAATTGAGAAGTAAAGATTTCCATCCTACACTCCACATACATATCTGAAATATGCCCTGTGACACCAATTTCATACCCTGCACCAATGAGCTCCACCAACCGTCCAAAAAGCCCTCTAAAGCTAAAAGTCTAACGTCACACCGGCCTACAGACCAGACTTGAGCATGGAGCATGATTTGAGTTTGCAATGGAGAATAACAAGTGGATGCGGTTTTACCGAAACGTGCACGCTTTTCCAAATTTCGACCTATTTTCCCAGTGCAAATACATCCAGGTTATACTTTGCCATACCACAGCGCATAGTTACTCTGAACAGATGGGTACAGGACCTGTGCTGAAGCTCACAGGTGAACTGCACAATGAAGTCAAAAAGGTGTAAATGCATTCGGCATAACGGAGCAGTGCCACAGGAGTTAGTGAGCCAATAAAGTTACACATGGGGAAATTGCGATATTTTAACAGTCAAAAAGAGCTGTAGCTGAGCTGCACCAAATGGGGAAATTGATTTGCACAGCAACTGATCAGAGCTTCATTACAGGGCATAATTGAATGAAACCACGGGATATCTGAGCAGCTGCAGCTTTCGGTGGCATAACTGAGAAGCACCACTGCTGCCAAGAGCTTCTGAGCAGCATCAGAAATACACTGTCTGGCATACGATAGCAGTAACTTCACATCTAATGCCAGCACAGTGGCAAACGTTTGCAGCAATTGGGAAAGTATGTTATTTTCAGGCACAAAAAGTATCAGGTTCTCGACAGACATACACTGGCAAATAAATATATAATGTGCATTACATCTCGAAAAAAATATCACAAAACAATCTGATGTGTTTTTTACCTGGTACAATGGTTAGTTATCATGGTAATTTCCCTAGAGGAAGCCGACTGCTAGGTAAGCTAAACTTTCACTGCTTACTTCTGCTGTGAGTTCGAACAGTGACATGGCCATCCTACACAGATCGTTAAACGAAGTACCACCGAAATGGAAGACAGTAACACATGGTGTTTATAACGCAAGAGGTGTGGTGTTAAGTGCTGCAAAACCAACAACAACCTTCACTCGCTGGACAGTTGCTATCCATCATCCCTATTACAAGACACTACTTTCCTGACGGATACAAATGTATTTCCGGCTGCTTAAGATTAATGCTTTTGAGAAATGTGAATGCTTTTGAGAAATGTGGTTGGTCTTGAAAGATTGACTCATCTGATGCACTACCTGTCTGAAATGTGTGTAAAACAGGTGACTTCTTTTTTTGCCATTAATGAATTATTTGACAATTATTCAAAATGTCTTTATATGGCGCACCATATGCATCTTGAGAGTTGCACACCCTCCAACAATCCAACCGCCGCCTGCTACTGCTGCGAGTAGAGCTAGTTAACACTTACTTGCAATAGTTAAACTAACGAACAGCGAGTACTCTGTAGCAAACAGAAACCATTTATGTAACACACACTTACTGTTTATATGCAGCCTTTGCCATATCATCCTTCAGCGGAGACTCTCTTCCTACTGCATAGTGCATCTATCAGAGTTATGAGTTTTCCCTTCACATGAGAGAAACTCTTTCAAACAGGTTTCTTATATGACGCAGCTAGCGCGGAGCCGCGCCAGTCCTTCCTCGTAGCTTCCCGCTTTCTGGCGGCAGGAAGTGAGTGAGAGAACCCACCCACCCAGTCTACACCTGACTGGCTGGCATTTACTACTTCGGATCATGGGGTCATGACGTCAGGCTATCAATCCTCGGTGCTTGCAGCAGGAATCTGAGGAAGTGAAGTTTAAACATTATCCCACCCACACTGTGACACAGCCAGTAACGCATAGACTGCTGAAGGCAGGTCCGCCTGGGTCGAAATGGCTATTAGAGGTTGCAGGCTGCGCGACCGCGGAAGGGGCCCCTGGAGCGCAGAGGCTCCCCCGCACTGCGTGGGCTGCGGGGGGCCTGTGTTACGCCCCTGTACGAGATGGCGATTTCCGCCCCATATTCTTAGGGACCCGGTGGATAGGGAAGAGCTTCAAGCTGCCATTTCATCCTATTATGAGACTAATGGTCTTCCTGGAAACGCCTCTCCCTGTTTTGTGGGATGGTTTAAGGCTATGATCCGAGGTGCCCTTACGTCTATTGCTATCACTAGGTCACGGGAAGCTCGCTTATACGAGACCAAACTCACGCGGGAAATCAGAACGTTGGAGAAACTGGACCAGGAACACCCTTTGGCAGTGCACAAAAGGCGCTTCGCTGTCCTCAGAGGCCAGCTTAGGGCACATAGAACAAATAAAGCGGAACGCGTTTTACTTGCATTATGACAGCGCTACTACGACGGAGGGGACAGGGTGGATACTGTTTTAGCACGTCACCTGAGAACTCGGGCAGACAAAGCTCACATCGCAAAACTAAAGTTAGGTGACGGATCATGAATCATCACAGAATCCGACAAACTCCAAAGGTTCCAAGATTACTATGCGTCTCTATACGCCCAGGGTCTGCCCGCCCCTGAAATCATATCGACTGCCTTAGACGCCTGCGACTGGGATCCTCTGAGTGACTACCACTCCAAGCTTTTGGAGAAACAAATCACTCTAGAGGAACTAACTGGTGCCCTAAAAGAACTCCCACTCGGTAAAACGCCGGGGCCTGATGGGCTCCCAGTTTTGTTTTATCGTACCTTCATGCCACAACTTCAAACATATCTGTTACGCCTTTTTAATTCTTTCACAGACTCTGTCGGGCCAACCCCGGATATGGCAATGGCGGAAATTGCCCTTATCCCGAAGCCTGGGAAGGACCACACACTCTGCTCTTCCTTCCTCCCTATTGCCCTGTTAAATACAGACCTCAAATTATACACCAAAATCCTAGCGAAACGACTTAGCGTTCACCTACCCCATCTCATCGAGCCGGATCAGGTAGACTTTATTCAACAACGCCAAGGAGCGGATAACGTGCGGCGAGTTGTGCACCTGGTAGGGAAAGCGCTGCACTGGAAGATCCCCCCTGAAAAGGCGTTTGACCGGGTGGACTGGGGATATCCCCGTGCTGTTTTGCGGAAAGTAGGTCTAGGCCTGCGGATGATAGCGCGCATCATGGCTCCCTACATCTCACCCCACGCTAGGGTGCGTGTCAATGGCCAACTCACGCAGCCCATCTCCATTCTTAGGGGTACCAGGCAGGGCTGCCACCTGTCACCCCTTTTGTTCGCCCTTGTAGTGGAACCACTCGCTATTATGATACGCCGGTCGCCTGACATTCATGGCATTATGCTTGGGGGCATAGAACATAAGATTGCTCTTTTCGCAGATGCTCTACTCCTTACCCTGTCTGATCCGTTGCTCTCGCTTCCAGCAGTACATACCCTGCTCCAGTTCTATGAGCGAGCTTCAGGGCTTAAAATCAACCATACGAAATCCTGATCTCTTAACCTCACAATCCCGGTCAATGAGATTGAGACCTTGCAAACCCTCGTTCCGTATCAATGGGCGACCAATTCTGTACGATATCTTGGCCTTAATTTAACACCAGACTTAGCCACCTGGTCCCAAGCTAATTGGCAAGAATATAAAAACTCAGTCATCACAGATTTACGGGCATGGAAAGCCTTGCCACTCTCCTGGCTGGGACGCCTCAATACAGTCAAAATGTCCATCGTACTGAAAATTCTTTATCTATTCCAAACTCTGCCGACACCCATCCTAGAGCACCAGATCCAGGGGTTGCAACTCGAGCTTACCGCCTTTATATGGGGGGAAAGAAACCACGCTTCTCTAGTACAATTTTAATACTCCCGCGGGATAAAGAGGGTCTCGCCTGCCCTAATTTTATAGAATACTATTGGGTGTCTCACCTCCGCTTTATTCCAGAAATGGGAAAGCGAGAAGGTGTGGTTCCACATGGACAGGGCGGCCACTTGTCGCCCTCTCTGGAATCATGCATGGTTGCCTCTGGAAGCGCGTCACCGCAGCGCATACATGGTGGTTCCTACTAAAACGGTGCTTGAGATTTGAGACAAGGTGGCGGTCCGTAGGGGCCTCACTACCTTCCCGTCCCCGCACACCCCAATTGCTCGCAACCCGCAGTTCCCCCCGGCGTGTCATTCACCCTATTTTGCAAATTGGACAGATAAGGACAATCAGTTTCTCGATAAAAATTGACTGTGCACCGAATATCCCAGGAAACTCCACTCTTCCTAGAGTTGGCAGAAGTTGGAAGAACCTAGATTCCAAAAAACTGAACGCCTATCTTAAGAATACTACACCTTCTATTAACATGGCCACCATCGAGGAGGAGGCTGTTTTACAAAATTGGCTTACCTCCGCAGTCAATGCATGTGTTCCTCTACGCAAATATAAACACAACCTGCGTCATCCCCCCGCCCCATGGTTCACTGAGCAATTAAAAAATAAGAAATCTTTATGTAAAAAGTTGGAACGGAAATGGCGCGCGTATTACGCTCTAGGGGCCAAACAAACTTACAAAGATGCTCTTACCAAATACCACTCTCTTTGTAACATAGCCAAGGCGGAACATGTTAATCGAACCATTCTAAATGCTCAAAATCGACCTAAAGCCCTATTCAAAGCTGTGCAGGAACTTTCGGGCATGTCCTGTCTGCCCTTAGCTCCCTGCCTGGATGAAATACAATGTAACTCCCTGGCAGAATTCTTTACTGCCAAAATCGAGACCATCTATACTAACTTTGGAGTTCCCACTCACACTGCATCCTCTCCTGAGCCGGGCATGTCCGTACCCTTGTATGAACTAGAAACAAATATGCAAATGTGTCCGCCCTCCCCGCTTCAGCTGACTGCATGGGACCCTCTTACTATCACTTCTTTGCAGAATATTCTGGGCTGCATTAAATCTGGATCCCATGCCCCCACAAATCCTCCGATCTCTTGATTCTCATGCTCTCTCTTTAATTTTAGAACTCCTTAATGCCTCACTCAGAGAAGCCAAGGTTCCGAGTACGTGGAAGCACGCGATGATTGTGCCCCTACTAAAGAAAGCCAATGCTGATCCCAACATTCCAGCTAATTTTCGCCCCATCTCACTCCTTCGGTCTGCTCTAAAATCCTGGAAAAGCACGTTAACAAACAGCTTACCACTTACATTAAAGCAGGCAACTTCCTTCATCAGTCTCAGTCTGGCTTTAGGGCTGGCTTCTCAACCGAGTCTACTCTTCTTGAGGTCTCTGAGGCCATTCGATGCCAGGTAAACAGAGGGGAAACGGTGGCACTCATCCTACTGGATTTGAGTGCCGCTTTTGACACTGTTTCCCATTCCATCCTTCTTACTGCCATCAAGTCCATCGGCATCAGTGGCTCGGCTCTCGGTTGGGTGGCCAGCTATCTTTCTAACCGCACGTTCCAAGTTTTCTCCCCTTCCTCAGCTTCAAAAATCCAACATTCCACTCATGGCGTTCCGCAGGGCTCTATTCTGAGTCCACTATTTTTCAATTTATATGTTAGACCCCTTGCCACCATTGCGGAACAAGCCGGACTTATCATTTATTCTTACGCCGATGATACTCAGATCATCTATTCACCCTCCACAGGTCAAAACTCCACCACATCATCCCTTCTCTCTAGTCTTAATAACATAGCCAGTTGGATGCACAACAACAAATTAAAATTAAATGGGGATAAGACAGAGCTTCTCTTGTTTGGCCACAATACCGCACTTTGGGGCCCCAACATTGGCTACAGCAAATGGGTCCCATACCGGTTCCCTCCACAACAGCTCGCAACCTGGGCATCATATTTGATGATCAGCTGTCGATCAGGCAACATGTGATCAAGGTCTCGGCCACTTGTATTACCATCCTCAAGTGGCTGAGAAAGATCATATGGATGCTTCCCCATGACACCCAGAGAACCACAGTCCAAGCGCTAATTACATCTCGGCTGGACTATGGGAATGTCCTCTATCTGGGTGCATGCAAGGAGGTGACCCGTAAACTTCAGACGATCCAAAACATGGCTGTTCGATTACTCTGCAACCTCCCCAGAACCGCTTCCACCTCGGCTTCTTTGCATAGCCTACACTGGCTCCGAATCGAAAACCGCTCTAAATTCAAAGCCCTCTGTTTCATGCACCGTATCAAGTCAGGTACTGCCCCTCTTTATTTAAGTACTCTGGTTCAACACTATTGTCCCCCCCGCAATCTCCGTTCGTCTACCCAACATAGATATCAGGTGCCTCGTATTAGGAGAGCCAGAATGGGCGGCCGCTCATTTGCTTATTTGGCTCCTTCCTTGTGGAATACCTTACCTCTTTCCTTACATACTGAATCCTGCTATCTAAGGTTCCGCAGAGACCTAAAGAATTGGTTATTTATTCTATAGACCCTCTAGGTTTTTTATTACCCGTTCTTTGTAACTACCCGTTCTCTCTCTTTCTGTTTAGCGCCGGGAAACCTCCGGGTAGCTGTGCGCTGTATAAAATTAAATATAATAATAATAATAAAGGATTGCAGAACGATTTACGACTTATTCTTGGGGGAAGACATCAAAACATTCACTCAATGCAAACAAGAGTTCCAGCTAGCTGAGAAGGACAGGTTCCAATATATTCAGCTCTGGCACTGGCTACAGGGTTCCTCACTATTACAGGCAGCCACGCGACCTTTCACACCATTTGAATGGCTTGCGCGTACCTTTGGCTCCTCTAAGGGATTAATTTCTCGCATATACCAGGTCCTTCAGCACTCACACCACTCAGATTCCCACCCATACCAGCTACAGTGGCAGTCCTTATCCGATGCCGACATTGCCCCCTCCCAGAGCCTTTGGAGCGACATTCCAAAAACTTTCCATAGTATCCCCCAACAGGAATCCGCATACAAGGTGATGACTCAGTGGTACTACGCTCCATCTCGGCTTCAAAAGATGTTTCCCAACGCATCTCCCATGTGTTGGCGCTGCACGCAAGCGATTGGTGATTTTATACACATCTGGTGTTCATGCCCTCTCCTTGCTACCTACTGGAAAGAAGTCCTCAGCCATATTAAACTGGTGCTAGGGTACACACTCTCTGAAAGTCCACTCACTATCATTCTGGGCCTTAAGCCAGTGAACCTGCGAGCAATGACCCTCCGGGATCGGCATCTCAGTCTCCACATGCTGGGAGCAGACTATTGCCCTATATTGGAAGAAATCAGAACCGCCCTCCATAAACGTATGGTTCACTCGCTTATGGCACACAGTGGCAATGGAGTTGCTCACAGCGCGCCTACAGCTTCGGGACGTCAAATTCACGAAGTTGTGGAAACCGCTGGTGGAATACCTCGCACAACTGGAAAACGCTAAACTGCAACCACCAAGACTCCGAGCCCTCCAGCTTTTTGACGATGCAGTACGCCCCACTGATCCGGAGGGCTTTTGGAACTCCACTGGCTAATCACTCAGCACAACCCCCTCATGCACTCTCCAAGACTTAGACATCTCCTTTTTTGATACACGGATTAATGTTGACGCCTTTGACCCTCACCCACATGTCATCAGAGATAATATCTGCTATGGCTAGAGTAGCGTTCTCCAGCGGTATGAAATGACTTGGAAAATCCCCCCGCCACACCACCCCTCCTTACCCACTATCCTTTTCCCATTTTCCATCCCTGCATATTGGTTGTTTCTTCGTTTTCTTTTTGATTTTCTTTTTTTTTGTATTGTTCAGGTTCTACAGCTCATTGTTACAATAATGATATCATAACACAGTATAGGCATGTTTTATGGAGAAAGAGTCCTAAATTGTTGGAATGTGATCTTGCTCTGCAGAGACCTGCTCCCACTGCTAGACAATTGGAACTCTATGATGCTAGCACTAGTGACGTGTACATCTGGCGAAGTCTTTTGCCATTGATAACATAGATAAGAATATGTAGAGCGATGTCATGTGATTTCCTAGGCCCGCTATGCTAGCACTGTTTGGGAGGATATGTGGCCCATGGACTCTCGCTCTCCTTCCTTCTATACTGCCTTGCAACGTCTACATATTATTGCACTATGTACTATGCTGTGTGTCCTTTTTTTCCCTATAAATGGCAATAAAAACGCTTTAAAAGAAAAAAACGAACATGGAACAGATTATAGAAGGTAGGAGTATCGTTTTTTAAGTATATGATATCATTTTTAATTATTTTATTCGAATGTGCTTATGAGTGGGTTGTTGACTTGTGGAACAGGATGGGAAGCTTTTTAAAATATTTATTTGTAACAATTATTTTATTTTAAATTTGCTAATGTGATTGAAATGTCATTTATTTTAATTGTGAATTATTTAATAGATACTTTTAAATAAAATGGTAAACATTTGTTGTAATTTTTAATTACATTAGTTTTTAAGTATGTAAATTATTTGAGTGAATTTAATAATTAGTATGTTAATTGATTGCAATGTTTTATAAAAAAGGACTTATTTATTAATATTTGTTAAAATAATGTGCACTGCTATTTATTTTAATTAGTTTTTATGGGTGTTTTTTGGGTGAGTAGTAGGTAGAGAAATGTTAAATATATATATATATTTTGTAATGTTTATAACAGGAAAATATTTTACGTTTTTTTATATTCTGTATTTTTAATAAATTAATTTTAATGTGTAATTTTTTTGTCAATTATGTTACGTAAGACATATGTTTCGTATATTTGTTAAAATATAGTTTATTTTAATATTTTTAAGTATATACATACATTTTTGAATTTGGGGGAATAGTACATTTACGTTTTTTAATCTCTATCACTTTCTGTACTGTTGCTTACATAAGAGTGTGAATTGGACCCATACCAAGTTTAACACTTTCCCTATTGTTGCTCAGGTTGGAGTGGTAATTGTAATCCTCATCTCTCTGAAATCTGATACTGTCCCTACTGTTGCTTACATTGTTGTGGGAATAGTAAATCTGACTGCTACAAAGTACAACACTTTCGTTACTCTTTTTAATGTTGCAATGGGAGAAGTAAATGTAACGCCTACAAGTGTAATATTTTATGTGTTGTTGTTTTTTTATGGTTTGTTTTTTATTCTTGCACCTGTGGCCAACCTGGCAGCTCTGAGAGGTTCCAGGCCCAATTTTGAAATTCATTTCAGTAGAGTGTGTCCATAGTCCAATTTCGACAGGAGTAGAGATTAGATTCCTACCTTGTAGTGTTGTTCTACAATAGAATGTAGATTCCACAGAGTCCCAGTTGAAATTGTGCCTCTGTGATATTGCATTTATGTTTGCTATAAGGTTAATTACAAACAATAGATTAGAATATAAAGCAATGGCTCTCACGCCGAGGCATTAAGCATCAATGATGGTTCAACTGATTTATTTAGCAGTGAAAAGATTTAACCTAATAAATTATTAATGCAGATTTCTTTGACGTCTAATTCAGGTAATATTTCTAAGTGAACATATGACTAGATCTCCATGTAGCTGACTTGCAGATACCTACAACAGACACATTTCTGATTAAGTTCAAGTAGCCCTGTAGAGTGAGCTTTCAGTTTGTCTGGTGATGTTTTTTTGACTAACTGATAAAGCAGAACAGGATAGGTTATACTTATGACTGGATTACTTAGAAGGAGAAAATGCAGTTCTAACAGCTTTATAGTTGACAAAAAGTTAACAAGACTTATTTTTGTCTGTACTCCGATCCACATCCAATCCTCCTAACATCTAACAAATGGAGAGATCTTTTGCAAGTGACGTAGGAATGTTAAAAAATAACGGCAAAGAAATTGATTGGTTAAGATGAAAATCGAAAAAAACACTTTAAAAGCAATTAAGGATATATTCTGATTATCACTCTTTTTGAATAAACAATTGTGTAAGGTTCATTGGTTGAAAGAGCATGAAATGTATTAACTTTATGGCCAAATGTACTCACAGTTAAGAATGTGATGTGGCCATTTCAAGAAAAATGCTACAATGAAGCCTTATGTATATACCCAAAAGGAAGATCTTTCCATTTGGATAAAACCACATTAAGCTGTAGATCTGGCTTTGCCAGATAAAGGAAATAAGGCAGCACTATTTCTTCTCGGCAATTGACCAGGTTGAAATTCTTTGGTTGGTACCAAATACAAAGTCTATCCCACTGTCGTGTAGTTCCTATACACTATATTGGATCTGCGCGTTTAGACAACATAGACTGTGGGATTGGTGTCCAGATTGATTCCATACAAACCCACCGGGTTAGTCGCCTTTATACCAGCTAGCTCACAGTGTCACTATAAGCTGCTCCTCTTACCAAGGAGAGAATAGTTCTTGGCAACTATCGAACATGACAATTATGTTCCATCAGGGATCGTGGATACAGTACTTTTTGGTCAGTCATTTGTGCTCACTTTGTCTCAGAGAGATACACAGAGTAAACGGTGGGGACATTTTCAATAAGCATTTTTTGAACCAGCGTCATTTCAGTGTAAAATAGGTGTGCTGAAACATTCATAAGACAGAAACAGATATAAACGATATTGAGCAGCAATAGAGTAAATGGAGGATAGATTTCTACCATAGTGCTAAAACAATGAATACATGCAAGCATATAAATACATGACAATAAAAATGATACCAGGCGGTTGAACTTAGGTTAAGTAGCTGACTGGTTTACCCTTATAAGAGTTGTGAATATTCCTTGAGGTACGTAGTCACCTTTGCCAATTAATAATCCAATTTCTTAAAGAACCTCGTCCATTTTGAGAACGGGTTATCACTATCTTTCGGTAGTCAGTAAAATATTAATGTTTTGTTTCTGGATTACTGTCCCAAACATTAATACATATCATAATAAATTGCTGTTTGGAAATGAAGCCCTATATATGCCTGTTCCAAATAGTGATTCCAAACAGTTTCCTAAACCCATTTAGCGATTTGATAACATCTTACCGAATTGCTAAATGGGGTTAGTGCAGTAACAAAAAAAACACATTTTCGAATCACAGAGTTTGTGACCAGAAAAAGAATTCGTACACCTGGCACCAAGTTTTAAGGTGAACGTCTGGAATTTAATTGAGAAGTAAAGATTTCCATCCTACACTCCACATACATATCTGAAATATGCCCTGTGACACCAATTTCATACCCTGCACCAATGAGCTCCACCAACCGTCCAAAAAGCCCTCTAAAGCTAAAAGTCTAACGTCACACCGGCCTACAGACCAGACTTGAGCATGGAGCATGACTTGAGTTTGCAATGGAGAATAACAAGTGGATGCGGTTTTACCGAAACGTGCACGCTTTTCCAAATTTCGACCTATTTTCCCAGTGCAAATACATCCAGGTTATACTTTGCCATACCACAGCGCATAGTTACTCTGAACAGATGGGTACAGGACCTGTGCTGAAGCTCACAGGTGAACTGCACAATGAAGTCAAAAAGGTGTAAATGCATTCGGCATAACGGAGCAGTGCCACAGGAGTTAGTGAGCCAATAAAGTTACACATGGGGAAATTGCGATATTTTAACAGTCAAAAAGAGCTGTAGCTGAGCTGCACCACATGGGGAAATTGATTTGCAAAGCAACTGCTCAGAGCTTCATTACAGGGCATAATTGAATGAAACCACGGGATATCTGAGCAGCTGCAGCTTTCGGTGGCATAACTGAGAAGCACCACAGCTGCCAAGAGCTTCTGAGCAGCATCAGAAATACACTGTCTGGCATACGATAGCAGTAACTTCACATCTAATGCCAGCACAGTGGCAAACGTTTGCAGCAATTGGGAAAGTATGTTATTTTCAAGCACAAAAAGTATCAGGTTCTCGACAGACATACACTGGCAAATATATATATAATGTGCATTACATCTCGAAAAAAATATCACAAAACAATCTGATGTGTTTTTTACCTGGTACAATGGTTAGTTATCATGGTAATTTCCCTGCAGGAAGCCGACTGCTAGGTAAGCTAAACTTTCAATGCTTACTTCTGCTGTGAGTTCGAACAGTGACATGGCCATCCTACACAGATCGTTAAACGAAGTACCACCGAAATGGAAGACAGTAACACATGGTGTTTATAACGCAAGAGGTGTGGTGTTAAGTGCTGCAAAACCAACAACAACCTTCACTCGCTGGACAGTTGCTATCCATCATCCCTATTACAAGACACTACTTTCCTGACGGATACAAATGTATTTCCGGCTGCTTAAGATGAATGCTTTTGAGAAATGTGGTTGGTCTTGAAAGATTGACTCATCTGATGCACTACCTGTCTGAAATGTGTGTAAAACAGGTGACTTCTTTTTTTTGCCATTAATGAATTATTTGACAATTATTCAAAATGTCTTTATATGGCGCACCATATGCATCTTGAGAGTTGCACACCCTCCAACAATCCAACCGCCGCCTGCTACTGCTGCGAGTAGGGCTAGTTAACACTTACTTGCAATAGTTAAACTAACGAACAGCGAGTACTCTGTAGCAAACAGAAACCATTTATGTAACACACACTTACTGTTTATATGCAGCTTTGCCATTTCATCCTTCAGCGGAGCCTCTCTTCCTACTGCATAGTGCATCTATCAGAGTTATGAGTTTTCCCTTCACATGAGAGAAACTCTTTCAAACAGGTTTCTTATATGACGCAGCTAGCGCGGAGCCGCGCCAGTCCTTCCTCGAAGCTTCCCGCTTTCTGGCGGCAGGAAGTGAGTGAGAGAACCCCCCCACCCAGTCGACACCTGACTGGCTGGCATTTACTACTTCGGATCATGGGGTCATGACGTTAGGCTATCAATCCTCGGTGCTTGCAGCAGGAATCTGAGGAAGTGAAGTTTAAACATTACCCCACCCACACTGTGACACAGCCAGTAACGCATAGACTGCTGAAGGCAGGTCCGCCCGGGTCGAAATGGCTCTTAGAGGTTGCAGGCTGCGCGACCGCGGAAGGGGCCCCTGCAGCGCAGAGGCCCCCCCCGCACTGCGTGAGCTGCGGGGGCATGTGTTACGCCCCTGTACGAGATGGCGATTTCCGCCCCATATTCTTAGGGACCCGGTGGATAGGGAAGAGCTTCAAGCTGCCATTTCATCCTATTTTGAGACTAATGGTCTTCCGGAAACGCCTCTCCCTGTTTTGTGGGATGGTTTAAGGCTATGATCCGAGGTGCCCTTACGTCTATTGCTATCACTAGGTCACGGGAAGCTCGCTTATACGAGACCAAACTCACGCGGGAAATCAGAACGTTGGAGAAACTGGACCAGGAACACCCTTTGGCAGTGCACAAAAGGCGCTTCGCTGTCCTCAGAGGCCAGCTTAGGGCACATAGAACAAATAAAGCGGAACGCGTTTTACTTGCATTATGACAGCGCTACTACGACGGAGGGGACAGGGTGGGTACTGTTTTAGCACGTCACCTGAGAACTCGGGCAGACAAAGCTCACATCGCAAAACTAAAGTTAGGTGACGGATCATGAATCATCACAGAATCCGACAAACTCCAAAGGTTCCAAGATTATTATGCGTCTCTATACGCCCAGGGTCTGCCCGCCCCTGAAATCATATCGACTGCCTTAGACGCCTGCGACTGGGATCCTCTGAGCGACTACCACTCCAAGCTTTTGGAGAAACCAATCACTCTAGAGGAACTAACTGGTGCCCTAAAAGAACTCCCACTCGGTAAAACGCCGGGGCCTGATGGGCTCCCAGTTTGTTTTATCGTACCTTCATGCCACAACTTCAAACATATCTGTTACGCCTTTTTAATTCTTTCACAGACACTGTCGGGCCAACCTCGGATATGGCAATGGCGGAAATTGCCCTTATCCCGAAACCTGGGAAGGACCACACACTCTGCTCTTCCTTCCGCCCTATTGCCCTGTTAAATACAGACCTCAAATTATACACCAAAATCCTAGCGAAACGACTTAGCGTTCACCTACCCCATCTCATCGAGCCGGATTAGGTAGACTTTATTCAACAACGCTAAGGAGCGGATAACGTGCGGCGAGTCGTGCACCTGGTAGGGAAAGCGCTGCACTGGAAGATCCCGCCTGAAAAGGCGTTTGACCGGGTGGACTGGGGATTTCCCCGTGCTGTATTGCGGAAAGTAGGTCTAGGCCTGCGGATGATAGCGCGCATCATGGCTCCCTACATCTCACCCCACGCTAGGGTGCGTGTCAATGGCTAACTCACGCAGCCCATCTCCATTCTTAGGGGTACCAGGCAGGGCTGCCACCTGTCACCCCTTTTGTTCGCCCTTGTAGTGGAACCACTCGCTATTATGATACGCCGGTCGCCTGAGATTCATGGCATTATGCTTGGGGGCATAGAACATAAGATTGCTCTTTTTGCAGATGCTCTACTCCTTACCCTGTCTGATCCGTTGCTCTCGCTTCCAGCAGTACATACCCTGCTCCAGTTCTATGAGCGAGCTTCAGGGCTTAAAATCAACCATACGAAATCCTGATCTCTTAACCTCACAATCCCGGTCAATGAGATTGAGACCTTGCAAACCCTCGTTCCGTATCAATGGGCGACCAATTCTGTACGATATCTTGGTCTTAATTTAACACCAGACTTAGCCACCTGGTCCCAAGCTAATTGGCAAGAATATAAAAACTCAGTCATCACAGATTTACGGGCATGGAAAGCCTTGCCACTCTCCTGGCTGGGACGCCTCAATACAGTCAAAATGTCCATCGTACTGAAAATTCTTTATCTATTCCAAACTCTGCCGACACCCATCCTAGAGCACCAGATCCAGGGGTTGCAACACGAGCTAACCGCCTTTATATGGGGGGAAAGAAACCACGCTTCTCTAGTAAAATTTTAACACTCCCGCGGGATAAAGAGGGTCTCGCCTGCCCTAATTTTATAGAATACTATTGGGTGTCTCATCTCCGCTTTATTCCAGAAATGGGAAAGCGAGAAGGTGTGGTTCCACATGGACAGGGCGGCCACTTGTCGCCCTCTCTGGGATCATGCATGGTTGCCTCTGGAAGCGCGTCACCGCAGCGCATACATGGCGGTTCCTACTAAAACGGTGCTTGAGATTTGAGACAAGGTGGCGGTCCGTAGGGGCCTCACTACCTTCCCGTCCCGCACACCCCAATTGCTCGCAACCCACAGTTCCCCCCGGCGTGTCATCCACCCTATTTTGCAAATTGGACAGATAAGGATTATCAGTTTCTCGATAAAAATTGACTGTGCACCGAATATCCCTGGAAACTCCACTCTTCCTAGAGTTGGCAGAAGTTGGAAGAACCTAGATTCCAAAAAACTGAACGCCTATCTTAAGAATACTACACCTTTTATTAACATGGCCACCATCGAGGAGGAGGCTGTTTTACAAAATTGGCTTACCTCCGCAGTCAATGCATGTGTTCCTTTACGCAAATATAAACACAACCTGCGTCATCCCCCCGCCCCATGGTTCACTGAGCAATTACAAAATGAGAAATATTTATGTAAAAAGTTGGAACGGAAATGGCGCGCGTATTACGATCTAGGGGCCAAACAAACTTACAAAGATACTCTTACCAAATACCACTCTCTTTGTAACATAGCCAAGACGGAACATGTTAATCGAACCATTCTAAATGCTCAAAATTGACCTAAAGCCCTATTCAAAGCTGTGCAGGAACTTTCGGGCATGTCCTGTCTGCCCTTAGCTCCCTGCCTGGATGAAATGCAATGTAACTCCCTGGCAGAATTCTTTACTGCCAAAATCGAGACCACCTATACTAACTTTGGAGTTCCCACTCACACTGCATCCTCTCCTGAGCCGGGCATGTCCGTACCCTTGTATGAACTAGAAACAAATATGCAAATGTGTCCGCCCTCCCTGCTTCAGCTGACTGCATGGGACCCTCCTACTATCACTTCTTTGCAGAATATTCTGGGCTGCATTAAATCTGGATCCCATGCCCCCACATATCCTCCTATCTCTTGATTCTCATGCTCTCTCTTTAATTTTAGAACTCCTTAATGCCTCACTCAGAGAAGCCAAGGTTCCGAGTACGTGGAAGCACGCGATGATTGTGCCCCTACTAAAGAAAGCCAATGCTGATCCCAACATTCCAGCTAATTTTCGCCCCATCTCACTCCTTCGGTCTGCTCTAAAATCCTGGAAAAGTACGTTAACAAACAGCTTACCACTTACATTAAAGCAGGCAACTTCCTTCATCAGTCTCAGTCTGGCTTTAGGGCTGGCTTCTCAACCGAGTCTACTCTTCTTGGGGTCTCTGAGGCCATTCGATGCCAGGTAGACAGAGGGGAAACGGTGGCACTCATCCTACTGGATTTGAGTGCCGCTTTTGACACTGTTTCCCATTCCATCCTTCTTACTGCCATCAAGTCCATCGGCATCAGTGGCTCAGCTCTCGGTTGGGTGGCCAGCTATCTTTCTAACCGCACGTTCCAAGTTTTCTCCCCTTCCTCAGCTTTAAAAATCCATCATTCCACTCATGGCGTTCCGCAGGGCTCTATTCTGAGTCCACTATTTTTCAATTTATATGTTAGACCCCTTGCCACCATTGCGGAACAAGCCGGACTTATCATTTATTCTTACGCCGATGATACTCAGATCATCTATTCACTCTCCACAGGTCAAAACTCCACCACATCATCCCTTCTCTCTGGTCTTAATAACATAGCCAGTTGGATGCACAACAACAAATTAAAATTAAATGGGGATAAGACAGAGCTTCTCTTGTTTGGCCACAATACCGCACTTTGGGGCCCCAACATTGGCCACAGCAAATGGGTCCCAAACCAGTTCCCTCCACAACAGCTCGCAACCTGGGCATCATATTTGATGATCAGCTGTCGATGAGGCAACATGTGATCAAGGTCTCGGCCACTTGTATTACCATCCTCAAGTGGCTGAGAAAGATCATATGGATGCTTCCCCATGACACCCAGAGAACCGTAGTCCAAGCGCTAATTACATCTCGGCTGGACTATGGGAATGTCCTCTATCTGGGTGCATGCAAGGAGGTGACCCGTAAACTTCAGACGATCCAAAACATGGCTGTTCGATTACTCTGCAACCTCCCCAGAACCGCTTCCACCTCGGCTTCTTTGCGTAGCCTACACTGGCTCCGAATCGAAAACCGCTCTAAATTCAAAGCCCTCTGTTTCATGCACCGTATCAAGTCAGGTACTGCCCCTCTTTATTTAAGTACTCTGGCTCAACACTATTGTCCCTCCCCGCAATCTCCGTTCGTCTACCCAACATAGATATCAGGTGCCTCGTATTAGGAGAGCCAGAATGGGCGGCCGCTCATTTGCTTATTTGGCTCCTTCCTTGTGGAATACCTTACCTCTTTCCTTACGTACTGAATCCTGCTATCTAAGGTTCCGCAGAGACCTAAAGTATTGGTTATTTAACCTATAGACCCTCTAGGTTTTTTATTACCCGTTCTTTGTAACTACCCGTTCTCTCTCTTTCTGTTTAGCGCCGGGAAACCTCCGGGTAGCTGTGCGCTGTATAAAATTAAATATAATAATAATAATAATAAAGGATTGCAGAGCGATTCACAACTTATTCTTGGGGTAAGACATCAAAACATTCGCTCAATGCAAACAAGAGTTCCGGCTAGCTGAGAAGGACAGGTTCCAATATATTCAGCTCTGGCACTGGGTACAGGGTTCCTCACTATCACAGGCAGCCACGCGACCTTTCACACCATTTGAATGGCTTGCGCGTACCTTTGGCTCCTCTAAGGGATTAATTTCTCGCATATACCAGGTCCTTCAGCAATCACACCACTCAGATCCCCACCCATACCAGCTGCAGTGGCAGTCCTTATCCGATGCCGACATTGCCCCCTCCCAGAGCCTTTGGAGCGACATTCCCAAAACTTTCCATAGTATTCCCCAACAGGAATCCGCATACAAGTTGATGACTCAGTGGTTCTACGCTCAATCTCGGCTTCAAAAGATGTTTCCCAACGCATCTCCCATGTGTTGGCGCTGCACGCAAGCGATTGGTGATTTTATACACATCTGGTGTTCATGCCCTCTCCTTGCTACCTACTGGAAAGAAGTCCTCAGCCATATTAAACGGGTGCTAGGGTACCCACTCTCTGAAAGTCCACTCACTATCATTCTGGGCCTTAAGCCAGTGAACCTGCGAGCAATGACCCTCCGGGATCGGCATCTCAGTCTCCACATGCTGGGAGCAGACTATTGCCCTATATTGGAAGAAATCAGAACCGCCCTCCATAAATGTATGGTTCACTCGCTTATGGCACACAGTGGCAATGGAGTTACTCACAGCGCGCCTACAGCTTCGGGACGTCAAATTCACGAAGTTGTGGAAACCGCTGGTGGAATACCTCGGACGACTGGAAAACGCTAGACTGCAACCACCAAGACTCCGAGCCCTCCAGCTTTTTGACGATGCAGTACGCCCCACTGATCCGGAGGGCTTTTGGAACTCCACTGGCTAATCACTCAGCACAACACCCTCATGCACTCTCCAAGACTTAGACATCTCCTTTTTTGATACACTGATTAATGTTGACGCCTTTGACCCTCACCCACATGTCGTCAGAGATAATATCTGCTATGGCTAGAGTAGCGTTCTCCAGCGGTGTGAAATGACTTGGAAAATCCCCCCGCCACACCACCCCTCCTTACCCACTATCCTTTTCCCATTTTCCATCCCTGCATATTGGTTGTTTCTTCGTTTTCTTTTTGATTTTCTTTTTTTTTGTATTGTTCAGGTTCTACAGCTCATTGTTACAATAATGATATCATAACACAGTATAGGCATGTTTTATGGAGAAAGAGTCCTAAATTGTTGGAATGTGATCTTGCTCTGCAGAGACCTGCTCCCACTGCTAGACAATTGGAACTCTACGATGCTAGCACTAGTGACGTGTACATCTGGCGAAGTCTTTTGCCATTGATAACATAGATAAGAATATGTAGAGCGATATCATGTGATTTCCTAGGCCCGCTATGCTAGCACTGTTTGGGAGGATATGTGGCCCATGGACTCTCGCTCTCCTTCCTTCTATACTGCCTTGCAACGTCTACATATTATTGCACTATGTACTATGCTGTGTGTCCTTTTTTTCCCTATAAATGCCAATAAAAACGCTTTAAAAGAAAAAAACCAACATGGAACAGATTATAGAAGGTAGGAGTATCGTTTTTTAAGTATATGATATCATTTTTAATTATTTTATTCGAATGTGCTTATGAGTGGGTTGTTGACTTGTTGTGGAACAGGATGGGAAGCTTTTTAAAATATTTATTTGTAACAATTATTTTATTTTTAAATTTGTTAATGTGATTGAAATGTCATTTGTTTTAATTGTGAATTATTTAATAGATACTTTTAAATAAAATGGTAAACATTTGTTGTAATTTTTAATTACATTAGTTTTTAAGTATGTAAATTATTTGAGTGAATTTAACCAATCAATCAATCAATCATGCCATTTGTATAGCGCACTACTCACCCGGGAGGGTCTCAAGGCGCTTGGGGGTAGGGGTATGCTACTGCTCGAACAGCCAGGTCTTGAGTTGTTTCCTGAAGGCGAGATGGTCCTGGGTCAGCCGAAGGTGGATGGGGAGGGAGTTCCAAGTCTTGGCAGCCAGGTAAGAGAAGGATCTTCCTCCGGCGGTGGCTCTTCGGATGCGTGGTACGGCGCGAGGGCGAGGCTGGTGGACCGTAGCTGGCGGGTGGGCGTGTAGAAGGTCAGGCGGTCGTTGTGGTACTTGGGGCCCAGGTCGTGGAGAGACTTGTGTGCGTGGGTGAGGAGCCGGAACGTGATCCTCTTGTCGACTGGGAGCCAGTGCAGGTTCCTCAGGTGGCTGGAGATGTGGCTGCGTCGGGGGACATCCAGGATGAGTCGGGCGGAGGCGTTCTGGATGCGCTGGAGTCTTTTCTGTAGCTTGGCTGTGGTTCCGGCGTAGAGGGCGTTTCCGTAGTCCAGTCGGCTGGTGACGAGTGCCTGGGTGACAGTCTTCCTGGTCGCGGTCGGGATCCAGCGGAAGATCTTGCGAAGCATACGCAGGGTGTTGAAGCACGATGAGGAGACGGCGTTGACTTGTCTGGTCATCGAGAGGGAGGGGTCCAGGATGAAGCCCAGGTTGCGTGAGTGGTCGGTTGGCTTGGGTGCGGTGCCGAGGGCTGGGGGCCACTAGGAGTCGTCCCAGGCGGAGGGCGAAGATCCCAGGATGAGGACTTCCGTCTTGTCCGAGTTCAGTTTCAGGCGGCTGTCCTTCATCCACTCGGCGACGTCTTTCATCCCTTTGTGTAGGCAGGTTCTGGCGGTGTCGGGGTCTCTGGTGAGGGAGAGGATCAGCTGGGTGTCGTCGGCGTAAGAGATGATGTTGAGGTTGTGCTGGCGTGCGATGGCTGCGAGAGGTTTCATGTAGATGTTGAAGAGGGTGGGGCTGAGTGAAGATCCTTGCGGGACGCCGCAGATGACTTCGGTGGCCTCGGAGCGAAACGGGGGGGAGGCGGACTCTTTGTGTTCTTCCAGCGAGGAACGAGATGATCCACTCCAGTGCCTTCTCTTGGATACCGATGTTGCTGAGGCGCTGGACTAGGGTGCGGTGGCAGACCGTGTCGAACGCAGCGGAGAGGTCCAGGAGGATGAGGGCCACTGTTTCCCCCTTGTCGAGCAGGGTCCGGATGTCGTCGGTGGCTGCGATGAGGGCGGTCTCGGTGCTGTGGTTGGCTCTGAAGCCGGACTGCGAGGGGTCGAGGGATCCGTTCGTCTCGAGGAAGGCGGTCAGCTGTCTGTTGACGATCTTCTCGATGACTTTAGCAGGAAAAGGGAGGAGAGAGATGGGGCGGAAGTTTTTGAGATCGGTGGGGTCCGCTGTAGGTTTCTTCAGGAGGGCGCTGATCTCGGCGTGCTTCCAGCTCTCCGGGAAGGTGGCGGTGTTGAAGGAGGCGTTGATGATGTTCATGAGTTGGGGTGCGATGGTGGAGTCGGCCTTGTTGAAGACGTGGTGTGGGCAGGGGTCGGTCGGTGATCCGGAGTGGATGGTGTTCATCGTGCGGGCTGTGTCTTCGGTGGTCACCGTGGTCCAGGTGCGAAGGGTGGCGGTGGGGGGCGTTGGTTCGACGGTTGGGTGCGTGGGTGGGGCGCCGAAGCTGTTGTGGATGTCGGCGATTTAATAATTAGTATGTTAATTGATTGCAATGTTTTATAAAAAAGGACTTATTTATTAATATTTGTTAAAATAATGTGCACTGCTATTTATTTTAATTAGTTTTTATGGGTGTTTTTTGGGTGAGTAGTAGGTAAAGAAATGTTAAATATATATATATATTTTGTAATGTTTATAACAGGAAAATATTTTAAGTTTTTTTATATTCTGTATTTTTAATAAATTAATTTTAACGTGTAATTTTTTTGTCAATTATGTTACGTAAGACATACGTTTTGTATATTTGTTAAAATATAGTTTATGTTAATATTTTTAAGTATATACATACATTTTTTAATTTGGGGGAATAGTACATTCCCCCATTACGTTTTTGAATCTCTATCACTTTCTCTACTGTTGCTTACATAAGAGTGTGAATGGTAAATTAGACCCATACCAAGTTTAACACTTTCCCTATTGTTGCTCAGGTTGGAGTGGTAATTGTAATCCTCATCTCTCTGAAATCTGATTCTGTCCCTACTGTTGCTTACATTGTTGTGGGAATAGTAAATCTGACTGCTACAAAGTACAACACTTTCGTTACTCTTTTTAATGTTGCAATGGGAGAAGTAAATGTAACGCCTACAAGTGTAATATTTTATGTGTTGTTGTTTTTTTATGGTTTGTTTTTTATTCTTGCACCTGTGTCCAACCTGGCAGCTCTGAGAGGTTCCAGGCCCAATTTTGAAATTCATTTCAGTAGAGTGTGTCCATAGTCCAATTTCGACAGGAGTAGAGATTAGATTCCTACCTTGTAGTGTTGTTCTACAATAGAATGTAGATTCCACAGAGTCCCACTTGAAATTGTGCCTCTGTGATATTGCATTTATGTTTGCTATAAGGTTAATTACAAACAATAGATTAGAATATAAAGCAATGGCATTAAGCATCAATGATGGTTAAAATGATTTATTTAGCAGTGAAAAGATTTAACCTAATAAATTATTAAAGCAGATTTCTTTGACGTGTAATTCAGGTAATATTTGTAAGTGAACATATGACTAGATCTCCATGTAGCTGACTTGCTGATACCTACAACAGACACATTTCTGATTAAGTTCAAGTAGCCCTGTAGAGGGAGCTTTCAGTTTGTCTGGTGATGTTTTTTTGACTAACTGATAAAGCAGAACAGGATAGGTTATACTTATGACTGGATTACTTAGAAGGAGGAAATGCAGTTCTAATAGATTTATAGTTGACAAAAAGTTAACAAGACTTTTTTTGTCTGTACTCCGATCCACATCCAATCCTCCTAACATCTAACAAATGGAGAGATCTTTTGCAAGTGACGTAGGAATCTTAAAAAATAACGGCAAAGAAATTGATTGGTTAAGATGAAAATCGAAAAAAGCACTTTAAAAGCAATTAAGGATATATTCTGATTATCACTCTTTTTAAATAAACAATTGTGTAAGGTTCAGTGGTTGAAAGAGCATGAAATGTATTAACTTTATGGCCAAATGTACTCACAGTTAAGAATGTGATGTGGCCATTTCAAGAAAAATGCTACAATGAAGCCTTATGTATATACCCAAAAGGAAGATCTTTCCATTTGGATAAAACCACATTAAGCTGTAGATCTGGCTTTGCCAGATAAAGGAAATAAGGCAGCACTATTTCTTCTTGGCAATTGACCAGGTTGAAATTCTTTGGTTGGTACCAAATACAAAGTCTATCCCACTGTCGTGTAGTTCCTATGCACCTATATCGGATCTGCGCGTTTAGACAACATAGACTGTGGGATTGGTGTCCAGATTGATTCCATACAAACCCACCGGGTTAGTTGCCTTTATACCAGCTAGCTCACAGTGTCACTATAAGCTGCTCCTCTTACCAAGGAGAGAATAGTTCTTGGCAACTATCGAACATGACAACTATGTTCCATCAGGGATCGTGGAAACAGTACAGTACTTTTTGGTCAGTCACTTGTGCTCACTTTGTTTCAGAGAGATACACAGAGTAAACGGTGGAGACATTTTCAATAAGCATTTTTTGAACCAGCGTCATTTCAGTGTAAAATAGGTGTGCTGAAACATTCATAAGACAGAAACAGATATAAACGATATTGAGCACCAATAGAGTAAATGGAAGATAGATTTCTACCATAGTGCCAAAACAATGAATATATGCAAGCATATAAATACATGACAATAAAAATGCGTACTCCGACGATGCAACCCTAACTAGATGTACCTTTGTGTAGCTAGCATGTATGTAGGTGTAGAGTAAAGAATCACCTAGGCTGAAGCCAACCCCATTACCTGAAGTGAGAAACTGTGGGACCCTGTCTTGGTCTCGAGATGGACACCCCGCGACGGATGTCAGACCACTGCGATCTGGAGTGTCTGCGTGCAGGAACCTCAGCGTCTCACGTCAGTGTGTCAGCATGTAAGTCTCTCTCCTCTGTCTGCCCTAGCAAATATATGGTGTATGTAACCCAAAAGGTACCCTCAGGGGATTCTACCTCGCTGTGTCATGACGGCCAAGGATGACGGAAGGGATGACCTTTATACAGAATTATTATGCAGAAGATGGTAATCCTGCTGTGATTCTGAGAATCCTTGTGCATAATTAATGCGGCTAGTTTTCGGGGAAAACCACACGACATTAATACAGTGCTTAACTAGGTAAAAGATCAATACCAAAACCTGTTATGTATTGTAATGGTACGGTAAATGTAGGTGAAGGGTTAGGGGACTACTCAAGCCTACATTGGGGTACCCTATGAAACAGAACACCATTTGAAAAGGTATGCCTATCTATTGGCTGGCTTGTTCACTTCTTTTTAAATGTCCATGCAGGCTTTTGGCACAGACACTTCACTTAATGATAAAGATCAGGACAACTACATTACGTCCCCCTTTGCACCACAAGACAAAATGGAGTAACAGGTGTTTAGGAGAATGTTAAAAAGTGGCTACATCTACAAAGGGTAGGGTACTTATTTGCTGATCTCTTATAATTGCAATACTGAGAGATAATGATGCTACTATTTGTGAGAGGATTCTAGTCTATGTTGACACAGTTATTCAAGACAGGTAAGGGGAAATCATCAATACACTTAAAAGACAAGAACTCTCCAAACAATCATTGGCAAAGCCAATAGGTCTCGCCTATGTGAAAGCTATTCTCTTGTCAATGTGGTTTAGCCATGCTGTACAGCAGTGTGGCATGTAGCGTGGCTAAAAGAATAGTAAAATTAAATGCGCTGTGATGTGGCCAGCGCTGGCTGTGTCATAGCGCTTTTTTTTCTTATGGCGAGTGGGCAACATGGACAAGAGGAGAGAGGGGTGGGAAAGGGCAACACGGACAATGGGCGTTGGAGGGAACGGCAACAGGACGTTTAGAAAAAAGAGTTATGGCGCAGCCAGCGCTGGCTTTATCATAGTGCTTTTTCTTCCTTATTAGGGGTGGGAACACAGACAACAGGAGCATTAGTTGGGGGAGGAAATAAGCCACATGGACAACAGGTGGATGGGGTGGGAGGTAAAGAGCAACACAGACAAAGGTGGGGTGGAAGGGGGAAGAAGGAACACGGGCAATGGGGAAAACGTAACTGTGGAGCAGAAGAAGCAACATAGACAGCAAGAATAAATTAAATAGTACCAGAAGCACAGCGAGCAGTGGTTGGACAGCAGAAGGACACTAATCAAGATAAATCAATCAGTACTTGTTCCATGCTATAAAGTGAAAAATGGAAAGTGACATCAGCCAGGGCTGGCCAGTTGGGAGGCAGCAAATAAGAGTGACTCTGTAGCCAACGAATGGTAAGCAATGGGCGGGCTCCAAGCCCCTTGCAGTCAGCAATACATCTCACAGCAACAGTGCATGCGCTGTCGGAAGGCGAGACCTAAAAACATGAACATACCATAGATTTACAACACAGTCCATGCCACTCTTCTCCTGAAGATCACCTGCAAAAAGCAATCTTTCTTTTTACATTTTGCAGTATTCTTCTAGGGATATTGAACTGCCTAGTGGTTATTGGTGTCCTGCATTGACTTTAATGGGAAACTCAGTTGAGATTCAGATAATTCCCTACAGGCTGATAATACCAGCATTTGAAAATAGGGCCGTAATACTGTTCTTAAAACATGGGACTCTGCAATCAAGGTATAACAGTCTGTCCCTAAGTTGACTGTAATAAAGAAATGTGATAGCTGCTCAACTGTATTAACGTATTCAAGCTGAGTTGTGATGCCACAGTGAATACAGCTCATGCCAGCATAGTGCTAATTTGTGTCAGGTAAGCATTACATGGTAGAGCATGGACGTTCCAATGTATCCGCCTATATATTTTGACACAAATCCAGATGTACAAAGACTTGTAAATCTGGGTTTGCACCAACATGGTGCATCTATCCAACAGAGGTGTAATGAGGAGAAATGTCTGTTATCAAGGCCAAGAAACCCGATGAATGATAGATTGCTCTATATATAGCAATTATTATTATTAGATGCAATCTCCAGGCATAATTTCTGTTCGAGTTGTTGTACCAAATCAGGCACCTTTTCTGTTTATGCTGGTCTCCTAAATCATTACATACAGAGGCAGGCTCTTTCTCAGCTGACAGTACCTTGGTGGCACTGACAGTCCCCCCAGACAACCCTCCCTGCCCCAAGCATTGTCCTGACAGCTTTAATGCTATTAGGCATGCAGTAGCAGCTGTTGTCTGTTGTTGGATAGTGGAGTGTGGGATAAATTGGATTAAGAAAGTCAGAGCGCCAGCAGGCACAGCTCAGCCCACACCAGTGACCGCCGAAGCAAGGACATGAACTGCCTTATTAAACGTGGATAACATGGTAATGCGTCCTGAAAATGCTCATGAGATGGGGACAAAAATAGATACACATTTTAAAGTTGGCCAGATCATATCAATTGAAGCTTTGCACTTGAGTCCTGTCACTTTTGCACCAGTGGTAGGCAATCTTGCACCAACTAGTGCAACTTTTTTATTTTCACTGAATGGCCAGTGCAAAAATTACATTTTGTTTTAGTTAGTAAGTTCAAATGTCATTTGGGGGCACCATTTTGCATGGCACCCATGGTATATTGGGTCACCTGGCTAATAGAAGGGTTGATACACTCTTATTCCTTGATATATGGTATAAAGTACCCCCTGCTGTACATGATAAGGATATTGCAAGTAACCGAGGAGGTCCATGACCATATAGAAGAATAAGGCCAAAGGCTCCATTCTTCTATAAGGTCATTGTTCTCTGAGGTAACTTGCAGTGCCCTTATACTGTATGTCAGCAGGTACTATATTCCTAATAACACATGGTCATGCCGTCACCCTGATCGGGTTGCCTTGAGGACATGACGTGCCGCCTTTTTTGTGGATCGCCGCTTCCATTTCAAGCACAATCATAGACTGAAGCTCACAGTACTTGGACTTTTAAGCACAGGAGATGTTTTGGACAACATGGACGCTTTTTAGGTATATTCCAATACTTAGTAGTTTGTGAGGATTGGTGTTCTGCGCACGAGTACCTCTTCTTAGTAATGGAACGACGTATTATATATTTTCTTTAGAGAATTGTTTACAGGATTATCATTTTTTGGAATATCTTCAGACAATTCACAACAACGATCAATGATTTGGAGTCGCCCAAGGTACGGAGACTGGTGCGAGTCAGCAGCTGGCTGAGAGGTGTTGGAGCCTCAGACATTTTATCTAGATACGTCAGTCAGTATCTATAGAGAGGTCCTAGGATAAGTTCTCTTAGTGTGGTCTTCCCCCGGGTGGAGTGGACCTTTGTGGGCTTTGTATCTGGCAGGTCCTGATGAAGGTGACGCTTTATCTTCATACAGCCACTGAAACGCGTCGACCACTGCCCTGAGAACATCCTGCTTTTTGCAGTTTTTTTGTCTTTGGTCATTCCAACTATATTGCTACTCTGTAGTTGTGTTCCCCAGATATGTGTAGGTGTGTCTGGATGTGTGTTGTGAATCTGCATTGTTTCTCTCTACCAGGGTATTGTATTGTATTGTATTGTCTTCTCATTCTGTGACTATTTATCTATTTTTTATCTATGTTGAAAATGTAAAAAAAGAAAAATAATACATATATATCAATAAATATATTTTTGACAAAAGAAATTAAATAAAATAATATATTTTTAGAAATGTTGGAATATTTTGTTTAGTGGGTTAATAATTGGGTTTTGGTGCTCACTGTATGTATATGGATTGACTCCATTGTAGATTTATTTTGGTCATGAGGGAGACTATTGTCTTTGCATGCCGTCCCCCTTCCCGGGAACTGCTTAAATCCTTGGGGGCACACTTACTATTATTTTATGCAATGGGGCACAGCACAGCAAGGGAACTTGCTGCACTGCGTTGCGTGAAATAGAGAGAACAAAAATGTTCCATATTTATAAAGATATGGAGTATTTCTATTATCTTCTTGCGCTGGTGCAGTATGTGCTGCCTAGCACCAATGCATGCACCCTTGCACCATAGTGCAAGGGTGCTAGTATTATATGCAGGATTATTTTTATCCAGGATGGGACACCTCCCACACAAAAACAACCTTTAGAGGCATATTTCTCTTTCTGGGTGTGCCACAAAGTGCAGGACACATATAAAGAGGAAGTAACAAGGGGAATTGAAGGTATTATTACCCAACTCAATGGTACTCACTTGACTGATGTCAAGAATGAAAAGATTTTAAGATTGAAAGAAAAGTAAAATAATAGCAGCACGATCACAGTGGTCCAGGTAGGTTCATGATATGCTCAGTCCATTTTACAGTGAGGTGAGGTAGGGAAGATGTGCAAGTGCAGTGGTAATTGGAGGACGGTTGCACTTTTACCATAGTCTTATATTGATGAAAGTCATGTCACATCCCCTGGTGATAACCGGAATGTGTAAGGATGAATTTGCAGCTATTGGACAAACCTTTGAAGTATTTATTTGATTAATATACAAGTCTTATCTGTTAAGATATGTATTTCTTGTTCTGGCTCTTATAGTCTCTAATATTCATTTTTGTTTTAATTATTCATTTATAGGATCTTAGGCTGTCCTGGGTAAGGGAATGGCTTAAGTCTTTCCCCTTCCTCCCCAGTTCTTCTCCTGCATAGGGTTCCCAGCCTCGCTGGAGAAATGCATTTGGAGACGTCAGCACATCTGTAGTCAGTCCTGAGTCTGCTCTTGGTCCCTCCATCCTCATTCACGCGATCTGCACCTTAGGGTCCCCTCCTAGCCTAGATTAATAACTATAGAGCCATCAACACATTTCCAGTCAATCTAGACTCTAGGTTATTCACAGGAAGAGCCAGCTACATGGGGCAATCTCTGAAGTGGACTTCAACTTCCTATTTTATCTTCTAGCCATAGGAGTTGTTTGGTGCTCTAGTCTGAACCACTTAACACCATATTTCTCAGGATTGGATACAAAAGTGAAGGAGGATAGGGGATCCCGCCCCAAATAAAGCCCGGTTCTGCCCTTCCTAACCATGTAGCTTCAGATGGGGAAGGAGAGGGGTGTCATGGCGCTTCCCGCTTAGGCTGTATTCTGTGCATGCCAGATAGACCTGAACCAACAGGAAAAGAGAAGGAAATTCTCTTGTCAGAGCAAACCACGTGCCGGCTCCGATCCCCACACGTTACCACCACAGCCACAAGAGACTAGCATTGGTCAAAAAGGGGCCTGCTATGCCAGACATTGCTTTTCTATAGTTGCCCAGGGGATGCTATAAGGAAGGAGCTGGGACAAGATGGCGCAAGTCTGATACAGGAAGCATCCATTTGTACATTGAATGCTGGAGAAAACAATCAGGAAGCCTCAAAACAGGTGAATAGGCCTCGCACGTAAATAAGAAAAACAAATGAAACAAGTGCCACTTCCTTAAGTGTACCCCAAGAACCCGACTCATTTTGCGGCCATTTCACATGTAGCTTTGTTGGCATTCCCAACCTTAAGGGTGGTAAGAATGGTGTCTAGGAGGTGAAAATGATCTGTGTAGGACACGCTGCAGGCGCTTATATCATGCACGTATGCATAGGTGGTCTAAACAGTCGATCCCTCAGCCTTTTCAATGTGACAGGCTCTCCATGGAGCCCAAAAGCCAAAACCCTGGCTTGGAATAATCCTCTGGGGGTATGAAGCAGGGGTTTTAGATAATCACAACACCTCAGGGGCACCTGCCAATGCCCTTTGACAGGTACAGAGTATTGATGAGTACATTCCCATTTTTCTCAACTGCATGGGTAAACATTGAATGTAGTGGGCTTATTCACTTGCTGAAATTCAATGAAAATGTAGACTGATCCCTCCAGCTTCAACACTAACACAGTGGGAGATGGTAATTTGATTACTGAATGTGCAATAATGGCCAGAGAATGAATGGCGTCTATCTCCTGTGCGCACTTCTATACTGTTTCGACTGGGATGAAGAGAAAATACTGATGCTACCTTTTCATTTACGAGGTCAGAACTTCTTTTCAGACTTTGACAGGACTAGGATTACTTTAGTGGGAACATATCTTCACGAGAGGAGTTGAGTCAAGTTAAGAAGATTAGGAGGTTGATATGGTACATTTGTATGGTAGGTTTCCAGTCCTCTTGGGTCAACCTATAGCTAACAGGACCTACACTTTCTAAGATTTTGTAGGAACCGCGCCACTGGGCCACTCGTTCACTGGCCCATCAGCACCTATCCAAGCGGAAATACGCAGGTGTGTACCTTCATTGTAATATGGTTCCTGAGTTTTCTGTGCTGATTGTAAGCTGGTAGTGGCTATGCTCGGATGGCTTGGGGCAAGACTTGAAGTGCCGGTTTGTATTCCACTAAAGATGGGGGTTTCCTCTTCTTCTCTCCACTCTTCTAAGGCCAGGTCTGGGATGAGCAATTCTATGTACTAAAACCTGGATGCTGATCTTATACGGCAAAGTAAACAGTATAATTGGTAACACTTTGAGCCTGCCTTTTCCTTCTGAGAGATGATGTCATTCAAAGCATTTGCATAATGGTTGTGTTGATTCGTTCCAACAATACGCGATTCTAAGGTGATATAGTGTCATTCGAATGTTGTGCTTCCACTGCAAAAGTAGATACGCCTGCTTTAGGAGTTGTCTTCAATTGATAGTGTATTACGGACAATATATCCTCTCATGACGTCTGCATGAATGCGGCCTTTCCAGGAGAAGCGTGTAAATGAGTTGTTGGGTTTACTTTGCCCATTGGTGGTCACCAGTCGGGTTACTGTGCATCAGCTTAAGAACAGATGATTGGACTATTTGAGGCACAGTAGTTGTTTTTATTTGTTTCATTCGCGGTCCTACACACCCTGTCTCCGTCTAAAAACAAGGGCAGTTCGCTAAAGAACTGTTCTTGCTTTCCTGTCAGGCTCATAATATGGCATTCTGTGGGGTCGGACCCTTCAACTGGTCGTTTGTATACTGGATAGGCCGCTGTTCACTCTCAGGCCGTTGTTCACTCAGAAGAGTATGAACTTCGCGTCCCCCCCATTTTATATTCTTGATTTCCATTCTTAACACCAGCGGTTTTTATACTATCGCGTCCCTATTGGAATTTGCTTTTCTCAGCCATTCTCTTTCAGTATATTTTCCACAGAACAATATCTGGAAGGATGGAGCGTCTGGCCCTCAGACCACCGCTTTTTTGTCAAAATGGTAGCATCACCGCAGTCATTGGATACTTGAGGCCTTTGACTTGTAAAGCTATCTGAGGGGAGGGATATGGCGGTGTGACGTCAGGTAAGCAGGTGAATGGCCTTCAAGGTCCTTTCTGGAAGCGTGGTGGGGACTGATCACCGTTTACAGGCACCCAGGATACTGATGGCGTGTTGGTAAGCCTGTCAGTCTATCCCTGCCTGCTGGTGCTTCATCTGTAGGGCCTAACTTAATTGTCGTTGACTTCCTCCTAGTTTTTGAATTAAGGCTTCCATGGCAGAAAGAGGCTTAAGGATCTCAATTTCGATACCAAAGGTGAGGACTGGCGGGCGTAAAGACCGCTTTGCAGGCATTGTGAAAATGCTTGTAAGGCTTGTATCATAATACAAGTTTCATATTTCCAGACAATTACGTCATGTTTTGGGTCTTACAGTCATTAACAGTCTTTTGTTTTGCCTTTGTCTCCTCAGTCATAGGATCCTGGCTTGTATCTTGAGCACATCTCCTCTTTGTGCTTTACCCCACACTTATATTCTGCCTGGACAGGATCCCAGTTCCATGGAAATAAGAATATGGGACCATGGTTTGGCCTCCAGTTGATCCTGAGTTCTTTCCTGCACTCTCATCCATGTCAACCATACCTCAGGTCCCCTCCTTGTTCGGAGAAAAGACAATGGATTCATCAACAAACATCTAGAGCTTTGGAGCGGTCTCATATCGTGGCAAGAGGAGGCTGTTTATAGATGAATATTCTCCCTAGTACAGCATGTAGACTGGTTCCACCCCTCCTGTCTGAGCATTGTCAGTTGGGAAACTAGCAAACACCGGCTCTGCCTCCCAGGCCCTTCCAGGAATATAAACCAGCCAGGAGATGAGGGGTAAATCCCCTTGTCGTGGTCATCGGCTCACCGGCTCCCGTCCCACCTCATTCTCACTGCTGCCCCGCGACAGGAGCCAGCGGGATGAGGGGTGTCACTAGTATGGCCTAGTCACCACTCATGTATTTTCTCCCAGGTGGCAATGTGGAAATACAGTGGCTTTGCCTCTCTGTGGTATCTCTGAGGAGGCACAGGGTCTCAGCGCGAGGCCTCCAGGCGTCTTCAGACCCCTGGGCACCCCTTGCCCACCAAGGAAAGTAAAAATACATGGGTTTTGATCCTGATGGCTTCGTACAGTGTGGCATTGCATCATAATTGATTTTGATGAGGTCCCGACAGCATAGAAGCAAATATTGTCAGATAATGGAAGTGGACAGAAAAAATCGTGCAATCATTGTAAAACGAATAAAATAATGTTAAAATTGGATGCGCATGCATATACTCTGAATATCGTTATACTACAGCCATAGAAAATTACATTATTTCTGCAAATAGTATCATGGTATGTATGTGCAAATGCAGTGATACAATAAATACAGACCCCACGATAAACAGTGTAAAGATATTGCGCCTCGTGCCTCAGCAAACCCCCCCTGAACTCTCCCTCCTGCAGACCTATAACTTACCCTCAATTTGCAGGTGTCACCCTCAGTTGGGCGTGGACACGCACACGGTTTACTTCTTCACCCGCCGTAAAATGAGGTGTAATTGCAGCATATGCATACAATGGTGATTAAGTAGCCCGGTGGCCAGGCGTCCACTGCTCGTTAGATATGGGGAGAAAGTGCCCATGGGAAGGGTAAGGACCTGCACCTGACATCCTCACAGCCACACTGCAGGGGCTCCACTCTACACCGCTTCAAGAGGCCACCCGAGAGAGAAAACACAGTTCTCTTTAGCCTGACCTGCTACTCTGACTGGCAGCAAAAATATGCATTGTTGAATGTTACTTTATGATAACAGTCTGGATTTTGAGATGTATTCTGACATCATTCACTGGAGGTCCCTATAAAGATTAGAACAATGCAGATCAAGCCCTTCCTAGGTAAGTCTCGGGAAAGTGAACTTTTCTCAATTGGCAAAATTCTAGAAACCTTGTTTCATCCATGCACCTTTCACATAGAGTTTGATTCACACATAGAGGCAGCGACATCATACACTTTTGATCTTAGTGACATCACAGGAAGTGACATTATCTGACCGTTGATCCTGAATGTTCCCAAGAAGTGATCACATGACCTTAATCCTGAAGACATCACAATAATTGAGATCACTCAATAGTGCCAGACAGGACTTTTATTCCACCGGACATATCCCCGCTGGGCTGGGGACCTGGGATGCTGGGTTTGAAAGCCCAGGGCGCCCTTGGTCCCTCTGTTACGTTCCCCAGGTCCCTGATATTAACTGCAGCACATACAGAAAGGATTCAAGAGAAAGAGACAGAGAAAGAAATAGAGGGAAATTTAGAGGAAGTCATCAGAGATGTAGAAGAGAGGAGACAGAAAGAATGGATGGTTGAGAAGGTAGAGAGATACCATGACGAGACGAAGGGAGCCGGGTTGGTTTGAGCATTTTTGTCAGAGATGACAGTGGTTTGGCATAATACTTGCCCTCAATTGTAGTGAGAAGTAGGACAGACCTCTTTTAGAGAGGTTTTGGGGTTTATCCCCTAAAGAAATGTGAACAATTTAGTCAAATATGAGAGATATGTCATTGCCTCATGTATTCCTAATAGCCTCCCTATGCTTCCCCTGATCCTTCTCTTATCTAATTATTAGTCTTTTTTGGGGGTGAGAGTTTTATTTAGCGTACACTCAGCCCAAACGTATCAGAGCGCTTTACATGAGAACCAGCTGTGTTACAGACCGACACATTAATTTCTTTATGCACAGGGAGATTATGTGATTTACCCAGAATTACAGGTTGTTGAGCGTCCCTGCCGAGAATCCAACTCTAGTACCCCAACTACGAAGTCGACCACTCTAGCCATTAGGCCACATAATGCCTCACTATCAGCCCTGTGCTTTCCCTGGTCCTCCATGTTTTTATCATGGTTCCCATGTCTCTGCATGTGCTGCCATGCATCTTGCCTGGTCTTTCTGTGTCTTCAATTAAGCACTCAGTTTCTCTCCATATGACCTAAGTGCCAGTGGCGGCTTCCCTGCTAAGGCAGAGGAGCGTCCCCCCACTGTTTTCTTTCAGCAGTATAAGAAAATATAAAACAATAATAACCCCGTTATCATTTTATTTTTTCCTTTTTCGTGCAGGGCAGCTTTGTGAGGCGGCCGGGCTGACAGAGCAGCAGAGGAGTGGTTGGCCTCCACTCCTAAGTGCACATGACTGTTTGGTCGGCACTCTCGGGCGGACCAGAACAGTCATGTGCACTTTCCTTCTTCTCCACCCAGGATGCATTACTGCCTGGTGGAGAACATGCCCAGGCCCCCATGCCCAGTCTGAGCATCGAGTCACGACACTAATCACAACCCTGCATTGCACTATTGTGATTGGCTCAGGGGAGCCTGGGTGCTTCCAAGCTGCTTCCTGTTCCTACCAGCCGGAGGAGAGACGCGACCAGGAGGAGCTGCAAGGAGGACGCAGCAAGCAGGTAAGTTGAATATTTTTTTTATTTACCCTCACTCCCACCCCTCTGCACCCTCGATTGGTGCCAGCCGCTGCTGCAAAGGAAACTGAGGTGGTAGAAGAAAAGGAAAAGGGTTCAAACAAATAAATGGGGTTGGGAAGAGCAAGCCATGCCATGCTGGCTGGAGGGCCACAGTGGAGCGTGTGAGGGCAGTGGCTGAGGGGGCGAGCCCCACAGGAACTGACCGGAGGCAGGCACGCAGGGGTCGGGCAGAGCCCGGGCAGCTTTGGATGTTCTAAATGATCTCAGAGTCACTAAGACTCATCAAAGGGATTGCAGGACAGCAATCCGACAGCGCGAGCCTCTCCCGCCCGCGCCGGCCCGCGTCATAATTCTGCTGATGGCAGGAAGATGGGCGCAGCTACAGATGGCGACGGTCAGAGATCTAGGTCAGGACTGCAGGGTGGAGGGGCTGGGCGAGGGCAGGGGGCACTCTGGGTCCGGGGGGAGGCGGGATTTAGGGTCATAGAGGTTCTTACAGGTAAGGTCTCAAGGGAACAAAGAACGTGCAAGAAAGCAAACCATGGACATTAAAATTGGCTTTTAGTATACTTTACATGACCCATCTTTGCTTTTTTCAATTATTATAAATAAGTTATTAACTCTTATTCAAGCAGCTAATGGATGAGCTGACTCTTCTGACTTTCCAAGATTACTCCTGGCCTGGCCTGACCCTCTGAACACACAATCACTGGAGCCTCCTGACCTCATTAATGCTGCCTCATTCCTGCGACTGACCTCTTTTGACCTCTCTGCTCCTATTCTACTCATCTCCTTACTCCTAGTCCATCCATACTATCAAAAATAAGCTGTATTTTCTTCAGCCCTGATCTCTCAAACCACCCTAAAGGTGCTCTGTCACTGGTCGTGACCCTTCACACCTCTCTAGTAATGGCTCCATCCTTTTAGACTGCTATGATACTTAACACATGGCCTGTACAGCGGTGCTGCGAAGCTCTACCTCTAATGGTGACCCTTTTACCACCCCAGGCTGCTTAATCACTGGACCTGACGCAATCTGGCTTCCCGTATCCTACTCTTTCGGCGGCCTCCATTTAAATGACCTCACATATACTGGTCCATACATCCTTAGTATGAAGCTCTACCACTGATGCTGACCGTGTAAACCCAGAGGATGCTTAATCACTGGTATTGACAATCTGGCTTCCCATGTACTACGCTGTTGGCGGAATTCACCCAAATGTAATGTTACTCAAATTACCAACCATGGTAGGGCGGAAGGCTAAGATAATCTTGCCGGGACTAAAACTTATAGATGACTCTTAGGGGCACATTTACTAAGATTTTATTGGTGTTTGCGGCACAGAAGTGATGCAAATCTGTGCAAAATACTTTTGTCTGATTTTTTTCCAGCACTAAACTTGGTTAGCACTAGAAATAACAAGAAGCAGCGCATAGCTCTGCTTTGCATTACTTAGCGCCACGGGGGTACCATGGGTGGTACATGGGCGTTCCCATGGAACCATCCAAGGTTTCTGACGCTAAACACAATTTACTAAATAAAGTAGACAATCAATCAATCAATCATAACATTTGTATAGCGCACTACTCACCCGGAAGGGTCTCAAGGCGCTTCGGGGAAGGGGTCCGCTACTGCTTGATCAGCCAGGTCTTGAGTTATCTCCTGAAGGCGAGATGGTCCTGGGTCAACCGAAGGTGGATGGGGAGGGAGTTCCATGTCTTGGCCGCCAGGTAGGAGAAGGATCTTCCTCCGGCGGTGGCTCTTCGGATGCGTGGTACGGCGGCGAGGGAATGGCTAGTAGAACGTAGCTGGCGGGTGGGCGTGTAGAAGGTCAGGCGGTCATTGAGGTACTTGGGGCCCATGTCGTGGAGAGACTTGTGTGCGTGGGTAAGGAGCCTGAACCTGATTCTCTTGCTGACGGGGAGCCAGTGCAAGTCCCTCAGGTGGCCGGAGATGTGGCTGCGTCGGGAGATGTCCAGGATGAGTCGGGCGGAGGCGTTCTGGATGCGTTGGAGTCTTTTCTGTAGCTTGGCTGTGGTTCCGGCGTAGAGGGTGTTTCCGTAGTCCAGTCGGCTGGTGACGAGTGCATGGGTGACAGTCTTCCTGGTTTCGGGATCCATCGGAAGATCTTGCGGAGCATGCGTAGGGTGTTGAAGCATGATGAGGAGACGGCGTGACTTGTCTGGTCATTGAGAGAGAGGAGTCCAGGATGAATCCCAGATTGCGTGCGTGGTCTGTTGGCTTGGGAGTGGCGCCCGGGGGGGGGGGGCACCAGGAGTCGTCCCAGGCGGAGGGCGATGGTCCCAGGATGAGGAATTTCGTCTTGTCTGCGTTCAGTTTCAGGCGGCTGTTCTTCATCCACTCTGCGACGTCCTTTATCCTTTCGTGTAGGCTGGTTCTGGCGGTGGCGGGGTCTCTGGTGAGGGAGAGGATCAGTTGGGTGTCGTCGGCGTAGGAGATGATGTTGAGGTTGTGTTGGCGTGCAATGGCTACAAGAGGTTCCATGTAGACGTTGAAGAGGGTGGGGCTGAGTGATGAACCTTGCGGCACGCCGCAGATGACTTCGGTGGCCTCGGATCGGAACGGGGGAGGCGGACTCTCTGTGTTCTTCCGGCGAGGAACGAGATGATCCACTCCAGTGCCTTCTCTTGGATACCGATGTTGCTGAGGCGTTGAACTAGGGTGCGGTGGCAGACAGTGTCGAACGCTGCAGAGAGGTTCAGGAGGATGAGGGCCGCTGATTCCCCGTTGTCGAGCAGGGTTCTGATGTCGTCGGTGGCTGCGATGAGGGCGGTCTCGGTGCTGTGGTTAGCTCGGAAACCGGACTGTGAGGGGTCAAGCGATCCGTTCGTCTCGAGGAAGGCGGCAAGCTGTCTGTTGACGGTCTTCTCGATGACTTTGGCAGGAAAAGGGAGGAGCGAGATGGGGCGGAAGTTCTTGAGGTCGGTGGGGTCCGCTGTTGGTTTCTTCAGTAGGGCGCTGAGCTCGGCATGCTTCCAGCTCTCCGGGAAGGTGGCAGTGTTGAAAGAGGTGTTGATGATGTTCCGGAATTGGGGTGCGATGGTGGAGTCGGCCTTGTTGAAGACGTGGTGGAGGCAGGGGTCGGTCGGAGATCCGGAGTGGATGGTGTTCATCGTGCGGGCTGTGTCTTCGGTGGTCACCGTGGTCCAGGTGCGGAGGGTGGTGGTGGGGGGCGTTGGTTCTACGGTTGGGTGCCTGGATGGTGCACCGAAGCTGTTGTGGATGTCGGTGATCTTGCGGTGGAAGAACGAGGCGAGAGAGTCGCAGAGATCTTGTGAAGGAGTGATGTCGTTGTTGCCGGTGCTGGGGTTGGAGAACTCCTTGACGATGCTGAAGAGTTCCTTGCTGTCGTGGGCGTTGTTGTCCAGTCGTTCCTTCAGTGATGTCTTCTTGGTGGTGCGGATAAGCTGGTGGTGCTTGCGGGTGGCTTGTTTGAGGGGGGTCATGTTGTCTGTGGTCTGGTCGAGGAGCCAGGCCTTCTCGAGGGAGCGGCAGTTCTTCTTGGAGTCCTTGAGTTCGTCGGTGAACCAGGAGGCTTTCTTGCTTCTGGGTCTCCTGGGAGGGTTCTTCAATGGTGCGAGGTCGTCGGCGCAGGCGGTCAGCCACTGCGTGAAGTTGCGGGCTGCTTCGTTGCGGTCCGTAGTGCTGGCGGAAGGGTTCTGGCTGAGGGAGGCGGTGAGCTGCTCGGCGGTGATCTTGCCTTAGCTCCGCCGAGGAACCTATTGCGGGTGGTGGTGAGTCGTGGTTCTTCTGAAGCTGAAGTGGACGCAGCTGTGGTCGGTCGAGTGAAGTCTGGCGGAGTGGCTGAAGGTGATGTGCTTGCTGAATGAGAAGACGGGATCAAGCGTGTGGCCGGCGTAGTGGGTGGGGGTGTTGACTAGTTGCTTGAGTCCGAGGTTGGCGAGGTTGTCCAGCAGGGCGGAGGTGTTGCGGTCCTTGTTGTTCTCCAGGTGGAAGTTGAGGTCCCCTAGGAGGATGTAGTCAGCGGAGGGGAGGGCGTGCGGGCTGATGAAGTCCGTGATGTCTTCGCTGAATTGTGTGCGTGGTCCCGGGTGTCTGTAGACGAGGGTGCCCCTGAGGGTCGTCTTGGGGTCGGTGTGTATCTGGAAGTGAAGGTGTTTGGCGGCGTTGACAGGGTTTAGCATCAGAAAATAGTGCACCCTTCAACTAGGAGTTATGAAGGAGAAACACTTTTTTTTCTCCTTTATTTTCCAACTTTGCATGTGTGCTGCACTTTACAGCTCACATACAAAGTGGGATTTTTTTTAAAAATTAGTCAAAGTTTAGTATTTTGTACTTAAAGGGTATCCTTCCAGTACCAGACCTATGCTTGACTCACGTAGACACCCTTGCACTATAGCGCAAAGGTGTCTCCGTGGCGATCAGCAGCTAATTTCAGCACCGGCTCTAGGGAAAGGGGAGGAGAGTGACATATTTCAGTAAATTTCTACTGCTCTCTCCTTCTCACACAGTGTTTGCGGCTGCTGTGCTTTGTGAGAAATGAGCAAATCCGGCCCTTAATGCAGTATCGGCTGTTACCGGACGGTGGTGGTGGGGCGGCGTGGAATGGAGAGAGGGATGTAATACAAGAAAAAGACTTGCCTTTAATGGCTGGCTGCTGCCTCGTCTCCGTCCTCTCCCTCTTCATCTTCTTGTCCCGGCCAGCAGCAGGAGGCACCCGCGGGCACACATGCTCCTCTCAGCCAATCACTACGCTGCAATGCAGCATTGGGATTGGTCTGAGCCCTGTGGATCGGCGCTCAGACTGGAACAGGGAGCCTGTGCATTACAGCCTGGTAGGAACATGCAAAGTGAGCATGAACTGTTTGGTTGGCCCAAGAGGGCCGGGCAAACAGTTCATGCGCACTTAGGGAGTGCACACCACTCCTCCCCTGCTCTGGCCAGCTCCGCCCCACCACTGACTGCAATAGAGAAAATTAAATTGCAACAATACATTATTATCATTGCATTTTTCCTTTTGAGCAGTGGGCCGACGCACCTCCGCCTTAGTGGAGGAGCTGCCACTGCCTAAATGTCACAGGGCAAGTAATTAATGGACTGAGCTATCCATCCTTTTGTCTTGATTCTGGGCAGGGAATGGTAAAGATGCTTGGAGAAGCAGATAAAGAAAACTCTGACAACCACTAGAGGCCAGTTGGGTAAAACACATAATCAGAGATCATTAAGATAAATGATAATCGCCCTTAAGAAAAGGTTCATCTGAGTTGAATTGCTCACAACAATACTGAAACATCTGATTTCGAGGAAGGGCTCAGGAGCCAACAGAACCAGAACAGTGAAATTAAAGAATCCAAGTGCTACGCTAAGGTAAATGTGTCAAATGGCTAGCAGTGAAAATAGCTGATCCACAACATACAGAAACCTATTAGGCGAGAACCAAAGGAAAAATTGGGTGCATAGCTTCATTAGGCTCTAGCAAAATCAGACTTCAGATTATGCCTGCCTTGCATAGGACATAGCTAGGCAGGTGCAGCTTAAATAGAAACATACTATGCGCTGGGAGTAATTACCAATATTTTATAAGGAAATGTAAAGATTTGGGCTTGGCCATATCAAATCTGAAGATTGTCCAATATGCAGCACAGTTGTGGAGAGGTAATATTTTAAAGCCATCTCCCTTATAGGGAAGCAAATTTTGAAAATGGCAAAGCATATAATGTAGGAAAATAGTTCTAATTGGTATATGTAAATGCACGTTTTAATATTTAGTTTAGGCTCAAATATATAAAACCCCTCAACCTCCACACTGCACTGTTGCTGACCGAATTCAAGAAGGGATTCAAGACCTGGTTTTTCGACTAAGACCACCAGCTAGCGCCTGGATACCCTCCTGTGTGACAAGTAGCACCTGATTGATTGATAGAAAAGGACAAAAAATGTGTATGATAAAAACGTTGTATGTGAAATGCATTCTGGGACTCTCTAATTTTTTTCTGACAAACTAAAATGGACAACACAAATCTGATAATCCCATGCTACTGAATGTACTAAATAACCAAAGATAACCAACAGAAAGAAAGTTAATATCCATACAATTTCTAGCAAAGTTTGTGGCTATCCTGTGCTGTACTAAGACTGGAACCCTAGATCTGCAGCCAAAACAATCCTCTTATTTCCAACATTTAAAACTCTTTAAAAAATGGATCCTTACTCTAGTCTTTTTTTAAAAATGTATTTCTGCAGTGAGCCAATAGGGAGAAGTACGGAAGGACTAACAATGAGGAAAAGTTAAGAAGTTATGGAGACTTGGTCGTGGAAAGAGTGGATACAAATATTCTGAGGTGTTGAGTCTTCGTGAAAAGAAGGACACAGCACACAGCCGTTCCTCTGCTTCATCTGATCCCTACAGCCCTTGTTCCCTTCCGAGTCCTCCTCTTCCTGCTCCTGTCCCTGCCTCCCTAGAGATGACCGTCTGTCTGTCATCTTATTCTCAGGGTCCTAATTCGCTTCCATGATCAACATGTTGATCTTGCATCTCAACTCCCTCCCCCGTCGCCAATCCCAGGTGAGAATCTACCATTCCCCAGGTTCCTGTTGTCTGGAGGGCCCATGCCTTACATTTCATCAATGAGTTGCAGTGGTTTCCGGTCATTTC